>NC_088869.1:21823002-22058005 GCF_032884065.1 Artemia franciscana | reverse complement strand
AAGGGCCATAGTCCATGGGACCTATTGAAGCCTAAGAATGATTTCCTAAAAGCCTAAGAATAAAATTAAAACTTCTACCTTGTTATATATCAAAAATTTCAAACATTGAATTTGAAAATTGAAAGCAAATTGAAGACAAAGTACAATTTTTACAATGAATACAAAAATGGAATACCTTATTCATACTATCCTTCGAGTAGTGCGCTTGAAATCAATTCAAAGTAACTAATACTATTAAACATATTGACCAGCTCATAATCATCTGTTGCGTCCCAATAACTCTAGAGCGTTTTTACTCAAGCATAACAGACACATGTTTAAAAACGAAGATGATAATCGATTTTAGTAGTGTAACAACCAATCATACAATACAATTTAATGTTTAAGAACATGCAAGTAAGCACATTTTCAAAGACAAATGGTCTACAAGAGAATCTATTCCTGCCCAGAATATTTTCTCTATTTTTCCAGCCCAGAAAAGATATTATCCTACTGTTTTCTAAAATAAATAGAACAAAATCAGTTCTACATCGTCATTGCTCCTCTGTAAATATCATGACTTCATTGTTTATTCCGTTATTTTCCATGATTTTCATTATGGAATGAAAAATATAAATTACTCGTCTATATTTCGTACGAGCTACATTTTTAAGACTTAAAGTCTTTTTAAGTCTTTAAGTCATGTGCTGCGAAATTCTTCTCAATGGTCGTCTCTCTGCACTTGTTAAACTGATAGGACAATAGTTGTCCCAACTCACCCCTGACCCTTTTTTTGTGAGGACGGTCTTGGTCTCAAACCAAGAAGTCGGAAAATATCTGTCTTAACATTCAGCGTATAAGGTCCAAGTAGCCAGTAACGTTTTGAGACGACTGAACCCAAAACTAAAGAACAAAGAAATAACTGATCCACTACGATTTATGCGCCACGATAAGGTGAAGAGCATAAGTATATCTACGTAATCATAAAATATTTTCTTGTCAAATGTTATATGACAAGATCCTGTAGAAAATATTTGAAAGTGGTTTATGTACGTCTTTCATTACTTCGGCTTCTCTTCCTTTAGATCCTATTTTGTTTCAACGCTGTTTACTAGACTACAGCTATAGGTTCAACCCTAATAAGCCATGGTGCATATTAAAACTGTTTTGGAGATTTTCTAAGATTTTATAAATAAATACAGTACATTGTGTATTTGTGGAATTTACAAGAAATTAGAAAAAAAGAGAAGGGGGTGGTTTAAAAGAAAACAGCTTTTATCGTCTAAAATAAAGTCATTGTTTTATAAATTAGTTGACTGTTAAATTTAGGTTAAAATCGATCTTTTTTGTTCTCAGTCTTGTTTTATCACACATTTTACGGCTTATAATCTTTCCCTCAGTACGAACTACTAGCTATCAGTCATGGCAAGACATGGACTAAGTCCGGACTGCCAAAATCTAATTTTCACTTATATTTCAGAGGACTTTTACTAAAAACACGGAAACAAGTTGCATGTCCTGGCACCCATAAAATTTAATGATAACTTAGCATCAGGGATGTAGCTTGCTACATCCGTGGTATCATCGGAATATCAATCGGGTTAATAGTAAAATTAATAGTAATCAATAGTAAAATCAATAGTAAAAATAGTAAAATAATATTGATGGCATGAAATCACACAATGAATTTTAAAGAAAAGATATTCGTATAGACTTGCCTAAGGATGCACCTGTATACACACAAATGTTTCGAGTAGGATCAGAAGTCTCTAAAGTCAGGATAGTAATTTACCAATTCCGATATCAAACAATTCGTGGTAACGAATTGTACTGACGACACGGCTGCCTGTTCATGGATTATTCTTTATGGTTGATTGTGTATGGCTATGCTGTTTGACCTGTGTGATTGTATGGATGAGTAGGGTTAAGGCCTGATTCAAGTACTGAACTATATTAATCACTAATGTAGGAAAACAGTCTTCCTTTTCTCCTTCTGTCTTCCCTTTTTTTTTTTTTTTTTTTTTAATGTGTTTGTGCTGTTGCATTGGTAATTTCTAGTTTCATTATACATACATATATATATATATAAATATATATATATATATATATATATATATATATATATATATATATATATATATATATATATACTAGCTGTTGGGGTGGCGCTTCGCGCCACCCCAACACCTAGTTGGTGGGGGCGCTTCGCGCCCCCCCCCCAAGCCCCCCCGCGCGCGTAAGTCGTTACGCGCCATATTAGTTACGCGCCATTGTAGTTGTGTCCCTATGTCCCACCTGTGAATATTTATATATCCCCCTGTGCACCCCGGCGTCCCCTTTGTAGTTATGTCCCTGTGTCCCGGTCGTCATTTATATTCCCTGTGTCCCGGTCGTCATTTGTGTCCCGGTGTTCCAGTCTGTGATTTCTCTTTGAGTGTCCCGGGCGTCATTTATATTCCTTGTGTCCCGGTGTCCCGGTCGTCATTTATATCCCCCTGTGCCCCCCGGCGTCCCCATTGTAGTTGTGTCCCTGTGTCCCGGTCGTCATTTATATTCCCTGTGTCCCGGTCGTCATTTGTATCCCGGTGTCCCGGTCTGTATATACATTCGTTTTTTAGTTTTGTTTTTCTCCTTTATTTTTTTCCTTTTTTCTTTTTTTTCTTTTTTAGTTTATTTAGATTTTTAGATTTTTTAGTTTTTTTATTAGTTTTTAGTTTTTTTGTAGTTTTTACCATTTTTTTACTTTTTTATATTTATTAATATTTTTTTAGTTTTCTTTTTCTCTTATTTTTCAGTTTTTTCCTTTTTTTTAGTTTTTTCTTTTTTAGTTTTTAGTTTTTTTTGTTTTTTACCTTTTTTTAGTTTTTTTAGTTTTTTTAGTTTTTTAGCTTTTTTAGTTTTTTTATTAGTTTTTAGTTTTTTTTTAGTTTTTGCCTTTTTTTAGTTTTTTTTAGTTTTTAGTTTTTTACCTTTTTTTAGTTTTTTTTAGTTTTTTAGCTTTTTTAGTTTTTTTTCTTTTTAGTTTTTTTTGTAGTTTTTACCTTTTTTAGTTTTTTTTCTTCTTTTGTATTAGTGTGAAATAATTCAGACGTCATATGCGGACAAACACGACGTCACTCGACAGACAGACAGACAGACATAACCCACAAACAACTTATTTTTATATATATTTATTCATATTTTTTTAGTTTTCTTTTTCTCTTTTATTTTTCAGTTTTTTCCTTTTTTAGTTTTTTGCTTTTTTAGTTTTTAGTTTTTTTTAGTTTTTTACCTTTTTTTAGTTTTTTTTAGTTTTTTTTAGTTTTTTAGCTTTTTTAGTTTTTTTATTAGTTTTATTTTTTTGTAGTTTTTGCCTTTTTTTATTTTTTTCAGTTTTTTTTTAGTTATTAGATTTTTACCTTTTTTTAGTTTTTTTTAGTTTTTTAGCTTTTTTAGTTTTTTTTCTTTTTAGTTTTTTTTGTAGTTTTTACCTTTTTTAGTTTTTTTCTTCTTTTGTATTAGTGTGAAATAATTCAGACGTCATATGCGGACAAACATGACGTCACCTGATCCACAGATCCACACACAGACAACTTATTTTTATATATATAGATATATATATCTATATTTCTACGTGAACATATGTCTTATATAACTTGAATGACGTCACCGTCAAAGCAAAAATGACGGCAACTAATTTCATGACTTAATTTCAGAACTTAATTTCTGTGTTGACTGACGTCATGAAATTAGTTGTCGTCATTTTTGTTATGACGATGCTTAGTATATTGTAAAACACATTAATTTGGTTAATAATATACCATTTAAAACACCAAAATGAACATGCTGGAGTAGTCACTCGGTGAGAGAGGGTGTCAGAACGGAGAATGAAGGTCACAGGTTCAAATCCTGGTTAGGCTAAAAAAGGCAAAAATCTAAAAACTAAAAAAAAAAACTGAAAAAACTAAAAAAGGCAAAAACTACAAAAAAAAACTAAAAACTAATAAAAATAAATTAAGAATAAAAATAAACAAAAATAAAAAAGATAAAAACTAAAAAAAAAGTAAAAAGAAAAAACGAAAAAAACTAAAAAAGCTAAAAAAAAAAGGTAAAAACCAATAAAAACTGAAAAGAAAAAAAGGAATAAAACTAAAAAAATTTTCATCTAAAAAACTAAAAAAAAACTAAAAAAGGTAAAAACTAAAAGAACTAAAAAGAAAAAAAACTAAAAAAAGGAAAAAAACTGAAAAATAAAGGAGAAAAAGAAAACTAAAAAAATATAAATAAAAATAAAAAAACTAAAAAGATAAAAACTTCAAAAAAAACTAAAAAGAAAAAAGAAAAAAACTAAAAAACCTAAAAAAAGGTCAAAACCAATAAAAAAAAACTAAAAGGAAAAAAGGGAAAAAATTAAAAATTTATTTCATCATATACCAATTCAAAAACGAATGTATACCGGGATGACGACCGGGACACAGGGAATATAAATGACACAACTACAACGGGGACGCCGGGGGGCACAGGGGGATATAAATGACGACCGGGACACCGGGACACAAGGAATATAAATGACGCCCGGGACACTCAAAGAGAAATCAGAGACTGGGACACCGGGACACAAATGACGACCAGGACACAGGGAATATAAATGACGACCGGGACACAGGGACATAACTACAAAGGGGACGCCGGGGTGCACAGGGGGATATATAAATGACGATGGCGACTCAGGGAATGGTCGATTAGCAATCACCATCAACAAAGCTCAAGGGCAATCATTAGAATCATGAGTTATAGATCTGAATACGGATTGTTTTCCCATTGACCATTATATGTTGCATGTTCAAGAGTCGGTAAACCTGACAATCTATTTATATGCACAGACAATGGGACAGCAAAGAATGTTGTATATTCGCAAGTTTTACGTAGTTAAAAACATATATATATCTTCTATATATATAAAAATAAGTTGTCTGTCTGTGGATCTGTGGATCAGGTGACGTCATGTTTCTGTGTCGGCTGACGTCATGAAATGACGACCGAGACAGAGGGAATATAAGTGACGACCGGGAACCTCAAAGAGAAATTACAGACTGGGACACCCGGATACAAATCACGACCGGGACACAGGGAATATAAATGACGACCGGGACACAGGGACACAACTACAACGGGGACGCAGGGGGCACAGGCGGGATATATAAATGACGACCGGGACACAGGGATTGTTCGAATAGAAATTACAGACCGGGACACCGGGACACAAATGACGACCGGGACACCGGGACACAGGGAATATAAATGACGACCGGGACACTCAAAGAGAAATTACAAACTGGGACACCAGGACACAAATGACGACCGGGACACAGGGAATATAAATGACGACCGGGACACAGGGACACATCATTAGAATAATGAGGTATAGATCTGAATACGGATTGTTTTTCCCATGGACAATTATATGTTGTATGTTCAAGAGTCAGTAAACCTGACAATCTATTTATATGCACAAACAATGGGACAGCGAAGAATGTTGTATATTCGCATGTTTTACGTAGTTAAAAACATATATTTATATCTATCTCTATTGACAGGTGGGACACAGGGACACAACTACAATGGCGCGTAACTAATATGGCGCGTAACGACTTACGCGCGCGGGGGGGCTTGGGGGGGCGCGAAGCGCCCCCACCAACTAGGTGTTGGGGTGGTGCGAAGTGCCACCCCAACAGCTAGTATATATATATATCTATCTATATTCACAGGTGGGACATAGGGACACAACTACAATGGCGCGTAACTAATATGGCGCGTAACGACTTACGCGCGCGGGGGGGCTTGGGGGGGCGCGAAGCGCCCCCACCAACTAGGTGTTGGGGTGGTGCGAAGCGCCACCCCAACAGCTAGTATATACATATATATATATATATATATATATATATATATATATATATATATATATATATATATATATATAAATATATATATATATATATATATATATATATATATATATATATATATATACATATATATATATACATATATATATATATATATATATATATATATATATATATATATATATATATATATATATATATATATATATATATATATATCATGAAAAGAGAAATCACCAATGCAACAGCACAAAAAAAAAAAAAAAAAAAAAAAAAAAAAAAAAAAGAGACAGAAGGAGAAAAGGAAGACTGTTTTCCTAAATTAGTGATTAATATAGACCAGTACTTGAATGAGGCCTTAACCCTACTCATCCATACAATCACATAGGTCAAACAGCATAGCCACACACAATCAACCATAAAGAATAATCCATGGACAGGCAGTCATGTCGTCAATAAGTATAAGTCTTCATTTACTAAACAATAGAAAAAATAATATAGACAAATAATTCAGAGGCAACACCCAACACAAGGGCTCATCAGGAGAATACACTGGCCTATATAGGGTTTCGCCACTCTAAATTCTCTACCCAGCACAGTGTTGTGGCTACCACAGAATATATATATATATATATATATATATATATATATATATATATATATATATATATATATATATATATATATATATATATATATATATATATATATATATATATATATATATATATATATTTACCAATTCCGATATCAAACAATTCGTGGTAACGAATTGTACTGACGACACGACTGCCTGTTCATGGATTATTCTTTATGGTTGATTGTGTATGGCTATGCTGTTTGACCTGTGTGATTGTATGGACGAGTAGGGTTAGGGCCTCATTCAAGTACTGATCTATATTAATCACTAATGTAGGAATCATTAACGAACTGTAGCAAGGAGCGACCCGGCTCAATAGTAAACGAAACTCTAAAAAATGGAATTTTGATGCTAATAGATACGCGTAAAGAATTGGATTTTTATGCTGACTTTAAATATATAAGTTTCATCAAATTTAGTCTTACTCATCAAAAGTTACGAGCCTGGGAAAATTTGCCTTGTTTTTGAAAATAGGGGAAACACTCCCTAAACGTCATACGATCTTAACAAAAATCGTACCATCGCATCTAGCGTATCAGAGAACCCTACTGTAGAAGTTTCAAGCTCGTATCTACAAAAATGTGGAGCTTAGTATTTTTTCCCAGAACACCGATCACGGGCACGTGTTTATTTGTTTTTTCTTGTTTTGTTTTTTTTTTTATACCAGGGGTGATCGTATCGGCCAAGTGGTCCTAGAATGTCGTGAGAGAGCTCATTCTAACGGAAATTAGTGCCCTTTTTAAAATACCAAAACATTGGAGGGCACCTAACCCCCCCCCCACGCTCATTTTTTCTCAAAGTCAACGGATCAGAATTTTGAGATAGTCATTTTGTTCAGCATAACCGAAATACATAATAACTATGGCTGACTTACCCCCCCCCCCCACAGTTCCCAGGGGAGGGGCTGCAAGTTACAAACTTTGACCAGCGTTTACATGCAGTAATGGTTATTTGGAAGTGTACAGACCTTTTCAGGGGGATTTTTTGGCTGGGGAGGGGGGTTGAGGCGAGGGGGCTACGTGGGAGGATCTTCCATTGGAGGAATTTGCCAAGGGAGAAGGGAAATTCCACGAAGGAGGCGCAAGATTTTCTAGCATTATTTTTTTAAAAACAATAAAAAAATATATATGAACAAGGTTTTTCCACTGCAAGTAAGGACCAGCATTAAAACTTAAAACGAACTGCGATTATTACGCATATGGGCTGTTCATCTCTTCCTAAATACCTCGTTCCTTACGCTAAAGTATTTTTAGTAATTTCAACTATTTAATCTACAGGCTTTGGGATTCAGGGGTCAATCTTAAAGAATTGGGACAAAACTAAAGCTTTAGTGTAAAGAGCAAAGTATTAACGAAGGGCAAACTCCCACATATACATAATAAAAATACACGAATATAGAAGTTCGTTACGTAAGTTAATTTGTAAGTTACGTATATTTGTTACTAATAAAAAAGTTCGTTATAAATTAAAAATTATAGTTGCCTCTTTAAGTAACCGAAAAATTGGAGGGCAACTAGGCCTCCTATCCCACCCTTTTTCTCAAAATATGTTTGATCAAAACTAAGAGAAAACCATTTAGCAAAAAAAAATAATACGCAAATTTCGTTTTAATTATTCATTTGCGGAGAGCCAAAATCAAACATGCATTAATTCAAAAACGTTCAGAAATTAAATAAAGAAAAACAAGTTTTTTTAAGGGAAAGTAAGGAGCGACATTAAAACTTAAAACGAACAGAAATTACTCTGTGTATGAAAGGGGCTGTTCCTTTCTCAACGTCCCGCTCTTTACGCTAAAGTTATTTACTGTTTTATAAAGTAGGATTGAGAGAAAAATTCAAACTTTAGAGTAAAGAGCGGGTCGTTGAGGAAGGAACAGCCCATTTCATACACGGAATAATTTCTTTTCGTTTTAAGTTTTAATGTCGCTCCTTACTTTCAGTTAAAAAAAAAATTATTTCATCCAATAAACAACTTAATAAAACATATGACATGATAGTATCTCCGGTATATAAAGCAGAACAACCACGGAAACCACGGATACTTAGACAACTGTAGATAATAGCAAAACATCTTTTTTCTACTTTTTTTATTCCGATGAGTATATGTTTTGGTTCTTGGAGGTTGGTCTGGGTAATAAATAAATCAATATAATATTATTTCTCTCCCGCTAATTTCATGCTGTCTTTGCTATTCTAGTAATTTTCATGAGCATTGAAGTTAGCAATAGACATACTCAATTTCAGACACCTTTACATTCTTTTGGAACCAACATCGCAAAGCTGCTATCAAACAGTTCGTGGTAACGAACTGTAGTAAGGAGCGACCCGGTTCAATAGTAAACGAAACTCTAAAAAACGGAATTTTGAGGCTAAAAGATACATCCAAAAAATTGAATTTTCATGCTAATTTTAAATATATAAGTTTCATCAAATTTAGTCTTTGTCATCAAAAGTTACGAGCCTGAGAAAATTTGCCTTGTTTTGGAAAATAGGGGGGAACATCCCCTAAAAGTCATAGAATTTTAACGAAAATCACACCATCGCATTCAGTGTTCCAGAGAAACCTATAGCGATAATTTCAAGCTCCTATCTACAAAAATGTGGAATTTCGTATTTTTTGCCAGAAGACAGATCACGGTTGCGTGTTTATTTGTTGTTTTTTTTTTCCCAGGGGTCATCGTATCGACCAAGTGGTCCTAGAATGTCGCAAGAGGGCTCATTCTAACGGAAATGAAAAGTTCTAGTGCCCTTTTTAAGAGATCAAAAAATTGGAGGGCATCTAGGCCCCCTCCCACGCTCATTTTTTTCCCAAAGTCAACGGATCAAAATTTTGAGATAGCCATTTTGTTCCCCATAGTGGAAAACCATAATAACTATGTCTTTGGGGATGACTTACTCCCCCACAGTCCCTGGGGGAGGGGCTGCAAGCTACAAACTTTGATCAGTGTTTACATACAGTAATTGTTATTGGGAAGTGTATAGACGTTTTCAGGGGGATTTTTTGGTTTGGGGGTGGGGTTGAGGGTAGGGAGCTATGTGGGAGGATCTTTCCTTGGAGGAATACGTCATGGGGGAAGAGAAATTCAATGAAAAGGGCGCGGGATTTTCAAGCATTAGGCTACTATAAAAAAAAACAATGAAAAAATAAAAATGAAAAAGTTTTTTCAATTGAAAGTAAGGAGTAGCATTAAAACTTAAAACGAACAGAGATTATTACGAATATGAGGGTTTAAAAATACTTTAGCATAAAGAGCGAGGTATTTAGGAGGTGATAAATACCTCGCTCTTTATGCTAAAGTATTTTTAGTAATTTCAACTATTTATTCTACGGCCTTTCTAATCAGGGGTCATTCTTAAAGAATTAGGACAAAACTTAAGATTTAGTGTAAAGAGCGAGGTATTAACAAGGGTAAAAACCCCCTCATATACATAACAAAAATATAAGAATATAAAAGTTTGTTACGTAAGATAATTTTTAAGTTACGTATATTTTTTACTAATAAAAATGTTCGTTAAAAATTAAAAGGGGTCTCCTTCCCCACCCCTTATTTCTCAAAATCGTCTGATCAAAACTAAGAGAAAGCCATTTAGCCAAATAAAGAATTAATATGCAAATTTCATTTAATAGTTTATATGTGGAGAGCCAAAATCAAACATGTATTAATTCAAAAACGTTCAGAAATTAAATAAAAAAACTAATTTTTTCTACTGAAAGAAAGGAGCGACATTAAAACTTAAAACGAACAGAAGTTACTCCGTATATGAAATGGATTGTCCCCTCCGCAATCCCTCGCTCTTTACGCTAAAGTTTGACTGTTTGCCACAATTCTACTTTTTAAAACAATTAAAAACTTTAGCGTAAAGAGCGAGGGATTGCGGAGGGGACAACCCATTTCATATACGGAGTAATTTCTGTTCGTTTTAAGTTTTAATGTCGCTCCTTATTTTCAGTTGAAAAAACTAGTTTTTTTTTTATTTAATCTCGATTCCAGATCCAATGAGCCCCGACCTGGACATTGAAGAACCATCTTTATTGTTACCAAAAAAAGTTAAAAGAAAAATATCGTCATAATGCGAATGAAAAAAGTTCGTTCTTAGATTCTTTTTTCTGTAAACTCTTTTACTTTGTAGATTAGTTCTACCTTACCGAATGGGTTTTTTCCCCTCACCTACGCGGCAACTAAGGCTTGATTTATGTGTGCTATATCCATTTGAAAAGAGCGAAAACAGATCATTTGGATTTGTAGAAAAGCAAATGTCCAAAAAATTTATCTATAATGTTTCCAACTGAAAACACAAAGTGGAAATTCCGATCTCTCATTGGGGAAAGTAATTCGACCATTGTCTGTACTTCTATATCCAAAGGGAAAACTACTTATGGGGAAGATTTTATTAAGTTGCGAAACCTCCCAGACCAATTCACTCTTTTCTTTTCATATCCTGTTCCTTAGCAATGCTAGATACTTTATGACCTTCACCAAATCTGGCCAATATTGAAATACCTGGAGGCGTTTTTAATCGAAAATTTGAGTACCGATTGGTAGAAAATTACAAACTAAAACAGAAGTAGGCTATTCACCTTTTGGGGCTAACAGGTATTCCATGAGTTATACTGTTTGTTAGTGGTTCCAAGCATTTGCAATCTTGCTGTCCGCTAATTGCTTAGTTGTTTCTTCTTCCTAAAAAGAAGCAGAAATACAAAATCGATCCACCAAGGCCGTATTCAGGGAAGGGGTCAGGGGGCTTGAACCCCCATCAAAAGGTTTGCTCGACTCGTTAAAACGTAATAAAAATAAATAAAAAGTCATTTTTTATTTTTGCACCCTTTAATCTTTTTAATCTTTTTTATTTAGTTTTTTTTTTTTTTTTTAGTTTATTTTTAGTTTTTTCTTTTTCTTTAGTTTTTGTCTGTCTTTTTTTTTTAGTTTTCTTTTTTTTAGTTTTTTCTTTTTTTTATTTTTTTAATTTTTCCTTATTTTAGTTTTTTCTTTTTTTGTTTTTTTTCTTTTTTAGTTTTTTCTTTTCTTTTACTTTTTTGGTTGTTTTGTTTTTTTTTAGTTTTTTTTTCTTTTTTTCAGTTTTTTTATAGAAGGTAGTTTTCAATTCTTTTAAGTTTTTTTTAGTTAGTTTTTTTTTATATATTGACGTCATACTTAGTGACAGACAGGCGGACATTACATTTATATATATATGCTAGCTGTTGGGGTGGCGCTTCGCGTCACCCCAACACCTAGTTGGTGGGGGCGCTTCGCGCCCCCCCAAGCCCCCCCGCGCGCGTAAGTCGTTACGCGCCATATTAGTTACGCGCCATTGTATTGCTTTTGAGCTTTGTTGATGGTGATTGCTAATCGACGATTCCCTGTGTCGCCGTCGTCATTTATATATCCCCCTGTGCCCCCCGGCGTCCCCGTTGTATTTGTGTCCCTGTGTCCCCGGTGTCCCGGTCATCATTTGTGTCCCGGTGTCCCGGTCTGTATGTACATTCGTTTTTGAATTGGTCTTTTTTTTAGGTTTTAGTTTTTTACCTTTTTTTAGTTTTTTTAGTTATACCTCATGAGTCTAATGATTGCCTTTGAGCTTTGTTGATGGTGATTGCTAATCGAACATTCCCTGTGTCCCCGTCGTCATTTATATATCCCCCTGTGCCCCCCGGCGTCCCCGTTGTAGTTGTGTCCCTGTGTCCCGGTCATCATTTATATTCCCTGTGTCCCGTTCGTCATTTGTATCCCGGTGTCCCGGTTTGTATAGGCTATACATTCGTTTTTGAAATGGTATATGATGAAATAAATTTTTGTATTTTTCCCCTTTTTTTCTTTTTATTTTTTTTAGTTTTGTTTTTCTCCTTTATTTTTCATTTTTTTTTTCCTTTTTTTATTTTTTTTCTTTTTTAGTTTTTTTAATTTTTTTATTAGTTTTTAGTTTTTTTCTTTTTATTTTTTTTGTAGTTTTTACCTTTTTTTAGTTTTTTTTTAGCTTTTTTTTACTTATGTCCTGGTCGTCATTTATACTCCCTGTGTCCCGGTCGTCATTTCTGTCCCGGTGCTTTGTTGATGGTGATTGCTAATCGAACATTCCTTGTGTCCCGGTCGCTTTCTCTTTGAGTGTCCCGGACGTCATTTATATTCCCTATGTGCCGGTGTCCTGGTCGTCATTTGTATCCCAGTGTAATTTCGTAATTTCGTCAGTCGAAAACATGACTTCAGTCGACACAGAAACATGACGTCACCTGACACACAGACAGACAGACAACTTATTTTTATATATATACTAGCTGTTGGGGTGGCGCTTCGCGCCACCCCAACACCTAGTTGGTGGGGCGCTTCTCTTTGAGTGTCCCGGTCGCTTTCTCTTTGAGTGTCCCGGTCGTCATTTATATTCCCTATGTGCCGGTGTCCTGGTCGTCATTTGTATCCCAGTGTAATTTCGTAATTTCGTCAGTCGAAAACATGACTTCAGTCGACACAGAAACATGACGTCACCTGACACACAGACAGACAGACAACTTATTTTTATATATATACTAGCTGTTGGGGTGGCGCTTCGCGCCACCCCAACACCTAGTTGGTGGGGCGCTTCGCGCCCCCCCAAGCCCCCCCGCGCGCGTAAGTCGTTACGCGCCATATTAGTTATGCGCCATTGTAGTTGTGTCCCTGTGTCCCACCTGTGAATATAGATAGATTTATATATGTGTTTCAAACTACGCAAAAATTGCGAATAAACAACATTCTTGGCTTTCCCATCGTCTGTGCATATGCAAAGCCGTATGTACTAATAATGACGTCATACACAAACGCTCTTTTTACAAACAAACAAACATGCATCCACATAACTCGTTTTTATATAGATAGATAGATAGATAGATACAATACAAATTAACTGCGTAAAACTTGCGAATAAACAACATTCTTCGCTGTCCAATTGTCGCTGCATATAAATACATTGTCAGGTTTACCGACCCTCGAACATGCAACGTACAATTGTCCATGGGAAAAACAATCAGGATTAAGATCTATACCACATTTTTCTAATGATTGACCTTGAGCTTTGTTAATGGTGATTGCAAATACTAATCGAATTGGGAATTGCAATCTTTTAAATTGAAAAAGCAGATCCGTTGGAATCATGGGAATGCGAGGAATAAGAACAGCCTCACCCTCATAAGGCCCTGTCAAGATTGTGGCCTCTATTAGGTTTTCCATTGTTTTTTTTACGGCAAGTCGCGTGCCATTGCAAAGCTTTGGTGGGTTGATATTTCTTAAAAGTATTATTGGTACGCCTATTTTTAGTTGTAGCACGTGTGGTGGAAACCCTGAAGGATCTATGGAATTTAAAAATTCAGATGGATAATTAACCGCTTCATTTGGTTCCAAAACTGTGTCGACTGACTTGTAAAGGACTGCCTGGTCTCGAATCTTGTTCAAAACAATATTGTTGATTTCGTGGACGTCTATATTTTTGGGTGCGAGAATCGCTCTTTCACTTAGCCATTTATTATTTTTATAATTTTTTAGAATATTCGGAAGTACTTTTTCAATCAATTCATTTTTGGACGTCACTAAATTACAGAAATCAGCAGGTAGTTGTATACGTCCTGAAATTGAGTCTACTGTTTGTAATTTTAATATTTTTACGTGTGCCTATAAATTAGAATTTTTTAGGCAAGCATTCATTTCGTCTGCAGGAGTTAAACTACGTAAAAATTGCGAATATACAACATTCTTGGCTTTCCCATTGTCTCTGCATATACAAAGCCGTATGTACTAATACTGACATCATATGCAAACGCTCTTTTTACAAACAAACAAACATGCATACATACAACTCGTTTTTATATAGATAGATAGATAGATAGATAGATAAAATACAAATTAACTGCATAAAACTTGCGAATATACAACATTCTTCGCTGTCCAATTGTCGCTGCATATAAATAGATTGTCAGGTTTACCGACCCTCGAACATGCAACGTACTATTGTCAATGGGAAAAACAATCAGTATTAAGATCTATACCACATTTTTCTAATGATTGACCTTGAGCTTTGTTAATGGTGATTGCAAATGCTAATCGAATTGGGAATTGCAATCTTTTAAATTGAAAAGGCAGATCCGTTGGAATCTTGGGAATGCGAGGAATAAGAACAGCCTCACCCTCAAAAGGCCCTGTCAAGATTGTGGCCTCTATTAGGTTTTCCATTGTTTTTTTTTACGGCAAGTCGAGTGCCATAGCAAAGCTTTGGTGGGTTTATATTTCTTAAAAGTATTATTGGTAGGCCTATTTTTAGTTGTAGCACGTGTGGTGGAAACCCTGAGAATAATATCTCGAGGTAAAAACTGATCACCGACCATAACGATGGCCACTTCGTCGATAGTTGGAGCATTGTATCTACGCACATGTTGGCCAGGAGGCGTTTTGTCAGCGGAAATAACAATTTTATGCGTATAAGTAGGCATCAAATCGATGGCTGTTTTGAACAGACGCACTAAATTATTATTTTCGTGGAAAAGATGTTGTAATTGGGAAACGATTGTCCTTTCAATGTTGGGAGAAATTTCGCAACGTGCATTCAATTCAGAATTTCTATCACTGATGAAGTACAATTGTAAAAATTTATGATTCTCGCCTGAGAATGGTAGAAGAGACCCTGCTCTATGATAAATTTGCCCTTTTACTTTGAAAGTAGACATAAATTGATCTGGATTTTCAATTTGGGCTCCAAACGACGTGATTTGGAAACATGAGTTGTATTTTCTGATTCATTTATATTCCTTATGTCCCGGTGTCCCGGTCGTCATTTATATCCCCCTGTTTTATATCCCGCTTATTTTTCAGTTTTTTCCTTTTTTTAGTTTTTTTACTTTTTAGTTCTTTTAGTTTTTACCTTTTTTAGTTTTTTTTAGTTTTTTAGATGAAATTTTTTTTTTAGTTTTTTACCTTTTTTTCTTTTTAGTTTTTTATTGGTTTTTTCCTTTTTTTAGCTTTTTATCTTTTTTATTTTTTTTTATTTTTATTTTTAATTTTATTAGTATTATTTTTCTCTTCTATTTTTCATTTTTTCCTTTTTTTAGTTTTTTTTTAGTTTTTAGTTTTTTAAGTTTTTTCCTTTTTTTAGTTTCTTTAGTTTGTTTAGTTTTTCGGCTTTTTTATTTTTATATTAGTTTTTAGTTTTTTTTGTAGTTTTTGCCTTTTTTTAGTTTTTTCAGTTTTTTTTTTAGTTTTTAGTTTTTTACCTTTTTTAGCCTAACCAGGATTTGAACCTGGGACCTTCATTCTCCGTTCTGACACCCTCTCTCACCGAGTGACTACTCCAGCATGTTCATTTTGGTGTTTTAAATGGTATATTATTAACCAAATTAATGTGTTTTACAATATACTAAGCATCGTCATAACAAAAATGACGGCAACTAATTTCATGACGTCAGCCGAAACATGACGTCACCTGATCCACAGATCCACAGATCCACAGACAACTTATTTTTATATATATAGATAGATATATAGATAGATATATATATATATATATATATATATATATATATATATATATATATATATATATATATATATATATATATATATATATATATATATATATATATCTATATATATAAAAATAAGTTGTCTGTCTGTGGATCTGTGGATCAGGTGACGTCATGTTTCTGTGTCGGCTGACATCATGAAATTAGTTGTCGTCATTTTTGCTTTGACGGTGACGTCATTAACGGTATTTAAGACATTTGTTCACGGAAAAATGTTTAATTGTAAAATGACTGAAGAACCTATTGGGTTTGGGATTTTGACTTGGATAAGGTCATCAATGCCTACCAGATTTAAGTTAAAAAAACAAAGGTTCGTCGATATGTACTTCATAGTGACGCTGAAAAATAAAGAAGAAAAAGAAAACTGAAAAAAGAAAAAATGTAAAAAACTAAAAAAAAAACTAAAAAGAAAAAACACTCAAAGAGAAATTACAGACCGGGACACAAATGACGACCGAGACAGAGGGAATATAAGTGACGACCGGGAACCTCAAAGAGAAATTACACACTGGGACACCCAGACACAAATCACGACCGGGACACAGGGAATATAAATGACGACCGGGACACAGGGACACAACTACAACGGGGACGCCGGGGGCACAGGCAGGATATATAAATGACGACCGGGACACAGGGATTGTTCGAATAGAAATTACAGACCGGGACACCGGGACAGAAATGACGACCGGGACACAGGGAATATAAATGACGACCGGGACACTCAAAGAGAAATTACAAACTGGGACACCGGGACACAAATGACGACCGGGACACAGGGAATATAAATGACGACCAGGACACAGGGACACATCATTAGAATAATGAGGTATAGATCTGAATACGGATTGTTTTTCCCATGGACAATTATATGTTGCATGTTCAAGAGTCAGTAAACCTGACAATCTATTTATATGCACAGACAATGGGACAGCGAAGAATGTTGTATATTCGCATGTTTTACGTAGTTAAAAACATATATTTATATCTATCTCTATTCACAGATGGGACACAGGGACACAACTACAATGGCGCGTAACTAATATGGCGCGTAACGACTTACGCGCGCGGGGGGGGCTTGGGGGGGGCGCGAAGCGCCCCACCAACTAGGTTTTGGGGTGGCGCGAAGCGCCACCCCAACAGCTAATATATATATATATTTATATATATATATATATATAGGCCTATACATGATTTTAATTTTGCTTAAAATTTTAATACATAGAACGGGCCCCACAAAACAAAATCCAATTGGACCCCACACCTAGTCAATCCAGCCTTGTATACGCATTCAATCAAATTTCCCGCATTTACATTCAAATTTTTAAATTTAGCTGATTAAAAACGAATTAATACCGTTGAATGTTTAACCACTATGACAGTATTACACTTAATTTTATTCTGATAAGTTGGCCAAGAAAGAAAATGAAGAGTTTTCACGAGAAAAGGCCAACCACATGCAAATGGTGATTGCTATTTCAAGCGTGTCTGGATCAATCTGTTGCACCATAAAGTTTTCTAGTCGGTCATGTTAGCTCTATTCTTAATTGGGGAAAAGATCCTGGTAGTTGCAGTAGCTACCGACCAATCACTGTATCGTATTTTTGAGCAAAGTATTTGAACATTTATTACTCAGAAATTAATTCTAAATGTGATTTTACGTCTAAGTAGGTTGTTTATCCAAGGGGTTTTAGCTGCTTTCAGGCTAACCACATTCTCACTCGCCTTACGAAAGATGTGGTTAAATCCAAAGATCCACTCTTTCTAATACCCTACATTGGCTTGCTTTATCCGGTGTAAATAAACCCTCCTGGCAGTTTTGGGGTATTGGTATTCTGGTGCTAATGTTCGGGTAAAATGGAACGGGAAGCTTTCAAACCTCATTCCCATTTGCAAAGGGGCTCGTCAAGGAGCTATTTTGTTGCCCAGTATATTCAAATGCGTTTTAGCTCAATGCCTCAGATCTTTGTGTATGGTGAAGTCGCTTTATCATCTATCGCATATGCCGACGACGTTCTTCTATTCAGCCGTAGCCGAAGAAGCCTTATTAAGTTTTTCCATGCTTAAGTCGCGTCTTGGTTGCACTGGCCTGTCAATTAACCCTTCTAAATATGAGTGTATTTGTTTTAATAGTCGATACCATGTGTCGCCTTAGATTTTGACAATACTTGTCTTCCTTGCCCTAATTCAGTTAATTGGCTCGGAAATTCGTTTGGTTGTTTTCTTTCTTCTACCTGTTCAATCCTGATAAATAGAGCGATTAAGAATCTAAGGGTAGCAAATTTCGTCAAAGAAAGGTAGATTTAATCGAAAGGGTCTATGTAGTTTGTACCACAGTTTTAGTTCTCCAGTTTCTCTCTTCGTTTCCGGTACTACTCATTTGTTTCGGGTTGAAGCATAATTATATCCTATGAATGGTATACTTCCGATATTGAAAATTTTCGCTTCGTTTACCGAGATGGTACCGTAATTGCTGCATATTTTTTAACATTGACATTCCTAAGTTTCCTTAGTTGTAATTCCTGTTTTATTTTAAGCTAAGGAATATATTCGGTAGCACATACTAGTTTGAAAGGGCGTGCCAATTTGTGCCAGTCATATGAATGTCATTAATTCCCGTTCAATGTTAAATATAAGGCTAATTCAGCTAAGAAAAAACTAAATAGAAACCGACAATACTAAAATCCCAGCTCTATTTCCCTACTTAATGCCCGACACACCTTCAAAGAGCTTTTAAGAAAAGTAAGCTAGCTATATTTCATTTTAAGTACTTACGGAGGAAAACACAGACGGCAAAGGCGGGATATTATTTCAGATTAATCAACCAAATGGAAACTGAGGACCGTCGACAACAAGGAAAAGACGGAAATTTATAGGCATTAATCTCTCTCATGAAAGTTTTAAAGCCAAAAAGGTCTGTACACCAAAAATAAGTTTAGAGAAGCTGACGCCCATGTACCATCTCTGAAAATTATCCCTTATGCTATCGTATGAAAAAAAGACATTGTGTTAGTTATTGATGAAACAAGAATAGTCGGTAAAAATCTACCCCCCCCCCCCGCCTCCGAAGAAAAGTATTTTGCCTAGTGATGATCCTACCAATGATTTATATCTTGATATAGTTGCTAAGCTGTGCAAACAAATTGGCAATTGCCTTGAATTTCATCTCAACTAAATGTCCGCTGAATGATATTGGCCACTCGTCCGGCATCAGGAACAACTTATTTTTTTAAGTAAGGACCATAGTGTAACTGTGTAAAAGTCGATTCTTCATATCTTTCTACATAGTCTTTTTGTTAACAAAAAAATACCGTAGCACACTAAGCAGAGAATATGACTAATGCTTATAACCGTCAAAGCCAATAATATTTACAGATAGGTAGCGGTACGAGCTAGACCAATTGGATGAAATACCGTTATGAATCGCCCGTATGTTGTTCTTCTTACAGATGTGAGGATGTACCTTAACAAAAAATTAAATGAAATCTATAGAGCTAAATGGTACTTGCTTGTAGCAGTAAGAGCTCAATAAGATATGAAATCAGTTTTGAGCCTCTTTAATGCTGCAACTAAAAGCTGGGCCAGTCATCTCAACCACGTTTAATTGAGATCCATTAAGTACGAGGGATACAATGCGCATAACAAAGGTGCCTTTTCCACTCGGAGGTAGGGTCCAGCAAAGACACTCCAAATCGTATAAATAGCTGCTGGCCAGGTTTTAGTAAAGCCCATTAGCCCACCCATAAACTTGAGTGAAGACAATAGATCTTAAATTCCCCCTCCGTCCCCCCTCACGGAGATTGAAATTGGTTTAGACCCTGGAAAAGACATAAGTACGAGCCTAGCTTTACTTCCCACGAATTTTGTTTTAGACGAGGGCAAATGGTGAGAATTTTGAATACCTTTTTTTGGTTCAAAACATTTGTCATCAGGTAAGCAAAAACTGCACCAAAGCTGAGAGAAAGGGGTGGTCGACGGATTCATGCTAAGTAATTATTGCACAAAATTAAACTGTACCTAAGAAAATATATAGATTCCTAGATTTACCTCTCGTTTGGTTTGGGTTCAACCACTCCTTCTCGTATGACCGTGCATAACCAGGACATTGACTGTTGCTTCTAACTGAGATTGGTTAGTTAGACCCTAAAAAAATTTTCCACGCCCCAGTTGGAGTTCTTTCAGTCTAGTTCTCTACTGGTTTTATGTCCAAGAAATTTTTTTTAAAGTTCATCAAAACTGGATTTGAAAAAATCTGGAAAGCTAAGATAGATAGTTAATCTTGAAATCAAGTATTAGAAAGGCTAAAGCAATGTTCTACAGGAATCCACAATGTTCCAAATCACATGATCCCTAGGAAGTTTACTTTCGGAGGTCAGACACTTTTATTCTGTTTCATTTTGATACTTAATAGTAAGCTAGGAAACAAATTATTTATCTCATTGGAAATTATTAGAAATTTCATGGACTTCAGAGACACTGTATTGCCTTTCACGTGACTCTTCCGTATGCAAAGGACAGGAGGAATACATCTCAGTCAACCGGGTATGTTATGGCCTACTAGTTTTATAACCTACAGCCCTTCTAGCGGTCTAAAATCACTCTACATAAATTGTCACGTTGCTGTTTCGATTTCTTTAGCTGATCTTTCAGTGAAAAGAAAAAAGTGTTGACAAAATTTCATCGCTTTTCTGGGGGGTAGGGGGGGGAATACAGCAAAAGCTGCAGAAGGTCATAAGCTTTCATTTTGTCGTTCGGTTAAGAAGATCGCGTTTGGGGGATGAATTCTTTTTTAATAGAAGAATAAAAGACAATCTAAAACCCGCAAAAGCCAATAAAACCTTAGAAAAAAAAATTCAGCTGCAGAAGGTCATAAGCTTTCATTTTGTCGTTCGGTTAAGAAGATCGCGTTTGGGGGATGAATTCTTTTTTAATAGAAGAATAAAAGACAATCTAAAACCCGCAAAAGCCAATAAAACCTTAGAAAAAAAAATTCTGTAAAGAGTACGGTTCCTCAAATTTGTGGTCGGTCCCGAGCTTACCGACTACAACCACTTTAGTCTCCAGCCTTGTGCATTTTTTTCTAGCAAAAACTCGGTTTCAATTTTAATGTTGATATTCAGCAACAAGATTATTTCGATAAACTGTTATTAAGTGTAAGCAAGCCTTTATTTAGCTGACTCAAATGTCAAAAAAAGAGAGAAAAAAATACGGTTTATAGACATTAGAAACAAGTATTAACAAAACATGGAGAAAAAATTACTTCACATAAAATCTGTCATTGGATCTTCGAAGTGTTTCCTTTTCATTCTATAAGCTTCCATCTCTTCCTCAGTAGGAGCCTTAGCTTCATATTTGGAATTGTATTTCCGTTTCCTTTCGTCAAGCTCAATTTCAGTATCTTTTTCCTCCTTTTCGATGGCTAACTTTAGTCGTTTCTTTTTAATTTCTTCCTCGTCATCACTTGTTTCAGAGGAGCTTGATGCTGATGAGGATTCCGAAGATGACGAAGAACTGGATGACGTAGATTCTCGCCTCTTTCGTCTTGATACCTAAAATGCAACATTATTAAGCACTGAAGCATTCAGAAGACATAGGCATTCCTAAAAAAGGATAATAGGCGCCAATTATGTGAGAGAACAAAGGGTTTAAAAAAATACCATAAAAAGTTCAACGGATAAGCGTGCACTAAAATAAAAAGATAAAATTCATTCCAACTGTAGAAGGAAAATAATTCGCTTCATAATTATTCCAAGTGTCCTCCGTTTAAAATTATTATATTTTGTAGCACAAAAATATATTAATTGGTTTTATCATTGATCGGTAAAATGCCAACGAAGGCCCAAAATATATTTCATAAAATTGTTACAGATGTTTTCGTATTTGTAATAAATCAAGTATTGTAAAATTATGCCCAACCAAATATTTAACCTAAAGAAAGCCTTTAGTCTAAGTAATAAACCCCAGAAATATAACAACCCATTAAAAATTGCCTAAATCTCAACTCCTTCTTTAAGAGCCACTGTCAAACCGTTGAATCTTATGAACGGCAGGTGAATTCACCATCAAGTTTAACCTCTCTGAGTCCTAGAGCAGATGTTCTAGGCCCATATCTAAAAATACAAATGAAGATAGTCTCTAGAAAGATTTTAAGTAGCAAAGGAAATCGCTCTCATTTCTGCCATTTCGAGCGCAGAGTAACCATGTTGACCGGATTAAGGCAAAATGATATAGGGCGAAAATTCTGAGATAGTCAATAGACTGAGAACAATTAAAAAGCTTTTTAAATAGCCTCCAAATGTCAGACTCCAGCCTACCACACAATCCCACATTTGTTCCTAAACATATGCACAGTCCATAAAAAATTAACCCTTATTACAAACAATTATTCATTTGACTGATATTATTTATTTAATGCATGATCAATTTATGTACACATGGCATGGTTGTACATAGGCTATTAGGAATCTTTTGTAAAAGCATTTACATTTTTAAGCAATCTAATTTTTATAAAAATATTACTTTCTCCTGTGTGAAGCAATGCGTATAACAGTTGTGAATTAAGTGGTTTTGAGATGGAATACTTCTGGTAATTTCTGAATAAAAAAGTTGAAAAATTTTAGTTTGTCTTTTTATGTGTACATTTTAAATTTTGGAGGAAAAAAATCTAGTTATTTGAGTTCATTGAATAAGAGCATAATACATGGCAGACGGAAAACGATTTTATTATACCGATCCCACCATTATTTTGGAAAAAAATGACTGTTTTCGAATTCTTAACTTTTTTTCTGAGCAAACAGAAGGTCCTTTCTATTTTCACTTCTTTTATAAGCTGTAAAATTTGCTGTAGAGACTTGAATTCCGAACGAAATATAGCTTTTGTAATCTATAACTACTGCAGAAAATCTTACTACTTCAATAAAAACCTTCTGAAGGCATAAAGTATTCTAAAACTAATTCAGAAAATTGCTAGGTAATTGCTTCATTTTCCCGCTGTTGGCATCACCATTTTATATCGATTACCATCACGGCTTTTTTTTTTTTTTTTTTACAGGGCCAATTAGAAAATATAAACGATTATTTTGGCTATTTGTTTCAAGCAAAAGCACTTCTTTGTTTGTTTTTGTTTTTTTCATGCTGTGATTTTGACAAATTGCAGATAAATTTGGTATATAACAATATTTACTTTAAATACATTCTAAGACCACACTGCCTATACATAACGTATGACAAACAAGAAAAAAATAATAAATGAGCAATAAAATTAAATAGCAGAGGAAACGCAAAATTTATTACTATTCTCACCATTATACGGTTTTATACTTGAAATACCTAACCAAATAATTTTAAGCCTCTCTCTATTTTTTTTTTTTTGGGGGGGGGAGGTTGTGAATATTATTATTAATATGAATATGGTCAATACAAACGAAACAAAAAAAAAATATAAACGTTTAAACCTGACCGAATCAAACCAAAAACGATTCTTAAATGTCAACCCCTTTTTCGAGAGAATGTCGGGGGGGGGGGGGTGAGAATGCATGGGGGTTAGGTTGTGAATATTAATAAGGAAATTAGATGTGATGATAACACTAGTAACGCTTGTAGCATCAGTCGCCAGTGTTGAACCAAAGAAAGTAGTAACAATATCAATAAAAAAAAACAAAAGAACAATACAAATAATTGCGCTAATACTGTTCACGAATTAGCTCCAATAGAGAGTATATTCATGCCTATTTTGAAAAGTAAATTGCGTTTAGGAACCAAAACATCATATTATTAGGCAATAACATGTAAAGAAGAGAAAACAAAGGGGCGAAAATTGGATTTATGCTTGAACTGAAATGACACACAAACAAATTAACTCCCCACTCTCTTCTGAAAGCCAGCCAAAGATTTATCTCTTAAAAATGTCAAAGCCAGCCAATATATCTGATTGCTATAATTTTTCGTTGTCAAATTGGATTTTTTTAGAAGTCGCCAACTGAATACGATAATCAGAAATGACACTGAAAGAACGACGTTCTTTCTCTAAAAAAAGAAAAAGAAAATACGGTGGTAGAATATCATCCGAGATCCATAGCAGACGTAAAGGAAAGAGTTAGTCGTACTTCAATTCGTGTTGGTGCCCACCTCGTTAGTAGTTTTTGGGCTACAGAAAATTCCCACGTAATATTTAAATTGACATTTCATGGCTTATTAACGATTCACTGAAACGCCAAAGAAGTGTCCACAACTCCGAACAGAAAAGCTTTCAACTGATCAGATGGATGAGATGTAGTTTATAAATCTTTGCTCAAATTTTACAAAATTAAACGACAAAAAGAACTAGCAAAAACAAATAAAGTGGAATACTATCCAAGATCCATAATAAATACAGAGGAGAAAGATAGTAATGTATCAATTCTTATTGGCACCCACCTTGTTAATAGTTTTTTCAGTAAATTCCCGCGTAATATTTGAATCACCATTTCATGGCTTAGTAACCATTTATTTAAACGCCAAGGAATTGTTCAAATCTTCGAACAGAAAAGCTGTCAACTGTTCATAGGGATGAGATGTGATTTATGTTATAATTGCTCGAATTTTACATAATTAAACGACAAAAAGAAAAAAAATGGTGATATCTTGCTTTAAAAGCAGCGATATGATGCAATGTTTTTAAACGGATGAATCTTGACTTCTTAAAGAAGAGGATTTAAGGCTCTTCCGCTCAAAGGTAGCTATATTCAATAAACCTAGAGGGCTAGTGCTTTTCTTTCAGTAAAGGGCTTTGGAACTAAATCTCTTCTTTTCTGAGACCACAGGGAATTTAAGGATTGCTAAAGCAATAGAGTCCTAGAATATAGCCTTTTCTTTGTTTCAGAAAATTAGTTAAGTTTAGTGACAGGAATACGGATTCAAAGCCTAAATTATGCTACGGACAGGTGGCTTTCAAGCTCCAATCTATAATCTTTGCCAATTTCTAAACCTCAAAAGATCGCACAGAAGACCTGTCATAACCTTGGGGAAAAAAACATTCCTCTCAATATTGGGTTTGAATCTAGGTTTTGAAAACACAGCTACAATTATTTGAGTATGACAATTGCAATAGTTTGAAATCAGAATTTTTTTTTCAGTCTAAGGCATCATTACAAATTGTTAAAGCCTTACGAATCAGGGCTCAGTAAACATAAGACGATCAAAATGCTTTTCTTGGGTCTCATTTGTGCTTTAGACCAATTTATGACATACTTTTATAACTTAAGCTCTATTATTAGGATCTATGATTTAGGCTCTGGAGCCGTCCCTGAAAGTTGCATTCCCCTAACTCAACTACTACTACTAACAACTCACCGCAGCACCAAGCCACCTGAGGCCAACACTGCGACACACCCTCCTCCATCCCAATCTATTCACAGCCTCCCTCTTTACAACCTCCCAGAAACTTCTCATTTCCTTTAAATTTTTCTTTATAACATCCTCCCAGCCCAGCCGTGGAGGACCTGCTTTCCGTTTAGTCCTAGACAGTTGGCCAAAAATGATAATTTTCGGCAACCTGCCATCCTTCATCCGCAGAACGTGCCCTAGCCATATCAACTTTTCTACCATTATCGCCTTAGGAAGTGGGATTGAACCGCATTTTTTGTACAGCATACGGTTTGAAATACGATCAGTCAGCCGGGTACCCAGAACAACCCGTAGGCAATTTCTCTGGAAAACATCCAGCAAATCTTCATCCGCTTTTCGGAGCGCACATAATTCAGAGCCATTATGGCCACCGTCATCACTGCAGCTTACAATATTCTAATCTTGGTTTGCAGACTTATCTTCCTGTTCTCCGAAACCTTTTTTTAACTGTGAAAAAAACACCCTGAGCCTTGGCTATTCTACTTTTAACATCTTCGCGGCTCCCACCGTCTTTACTAGTAATACTATCAAGGTAAGAGAAGCTGTCCACCAAATCAATATTTTCGTTATCCAACATCACCTTTACATCTTCACTTATTCCCAGCCTTAGTAACTTAGTCTTCTCAACCGATAACATCAATGATTAGTCCCTGGAGCTGGTGACTGAAAACAATGAGATCAAGGACGTTACTGCATCACTAAATAGCCCAATTAAGACCCTAATACCAGCATACAATGGTGAAAGAGGGGAGGGTATATCACCCAAGATTGATCCAAATGACAAAACGGTATTGCACCCATTAACTGCTCATTTTGGCTCTCACTCAATCTAAGAAATTTCGCATAGGATCCATGCAATGTTTTTACTTCAGGTTGTAGTAATAAACGCGCTATATCTTCAAATTTACATACATTTCGCATACAAAATGTGACATTTTACATATGTTTAAATATTATAATTATTTAGAAGCTGGAGTGCAATAAAAGTAGAAAAACTTCAAATGATCACTCGTAAACAATTGAAAAGCAAAGGATACAATTTCACAAAGGTAGCGTTATTTCCGCAAATCAAGGTTTTTCAAGGTTCAATCGGGTTTAATTAAAAAAAGGAAATAACTAAACTTAAAGTACACTGCTCTGTGACAAAACTCGCGTTGAGACCCAGAATCAATGGGATTAACTCCAAGGGAACAAAGCATAAGAACAATGATACACCCACTGAGAATGCTGAGTGAATAGGGGTCTAAAAGTAACTCACTAGGCAGGAATATACTTCAGATTTCGTATCGCCGCCATGAGTCTAGGGTATAGACTATTATTGCTTCAAATGCTGGTTCTCTTCAAATTTTCAAAAAGAAAGAGAAATGAAGACTCCTCGCAATTTTTCATGTAAGGAATACTGATTTTCTTCACAATTCAAAGCGTAATTCCTTTCAACTACAATAGAATTATGCGAGCATATTCCCCTGAAATAAGTTTTTCTTTGCAATAGAACTTCTGGTAGAAACAGTTTAATCATATCTTTTTTTAATATGGTGGATACCCAGTTAAAAACAGGATACTGATCATTAAGAATGTGGGTTTAGACAAAGAGGAAGTACCTACTGATTTTTAGGAAAAGCAAAGAATACAATTTAACAAAGGCGGCGTTATTTTTGCACATCAGTGGGATAAACTCCGAGGGAACCTAGCAAAAGATCATCATACGCCACCTGAAAATACTGCGTGAATACAGGTCTAAAAGGAACCCACTAGGCAGAAACCTGCTTCATATTTGGATAGGATAAATTTCCCAGATTAATAAAATAGGTAGCTCGCTTTAATTCACCAAAGCCCAGCAAAAGCCACTCAACTTAATTCAAATAACACAACGAATGACAAATACAGTTTTTCTCCTTTCTAACATCTTTGGGTGTACTCCGACACTGTGAAGAGTATTTATTCAATTAATACTCGCCCTTATCTTTGCTATTCCAAGTAATCTTCTTGATTGCTTACATCCAGCAATCCAAATAAGAGAAGGATTACTAATCTCTATTTGCGTCACAATATGATGTCATACATATAAGTTCTACAAATTTTCACTCAATATTTTTGATAAGCATTAAAGACTTTATTTTGTTAAATTCTGGGTTGACTACCCATTGCACAAGGCTTTTTGATTAATTTTAGGCAGTCCTTTTTATTCTTATTTATGTTAGTATTATGGGATCAATCATAGTCTTACACCGATTACAATCTCAAACGTCGATTATACTTATTCGCTATGTGAAGGTTTAGTAGCGTGCATTTCTAAGAAAAATAAAGACCCGAAATCCCATGACGCATACAGACTGGTTACTTTAAGTTTGACGATTGGCAAGCTTCTTGAAAAGCTTATCTATAATAAAACTAGCTGTTGCGCCACACCAACACCGAGCTTTGTTGATGGTGATTGCTAATCGAATATCCCCTGTGTCCCCGTCGTCATTTATATATCCCCCTGTACCCTTCCGGCGTCCCCGTTGTAGTTGTGTTCCTGTGTCCCGGTCGTCATTTATATTCCTTGTGTCCTGGTCGTCATTTGTGTCGGTCGGTCCCGGTCTGTAATTCCTCTTTGAGTGTCCCGGTCGTCATTTATATTCCTTGTGTCCCAATGTTCTGGTCGTCATTTGTGTCCCGGTGTCCCAGTCTGTAACGTCATAAAGTCTTCAATGGCTCTGGTGGTGCAACCAGTTGAGGAAGTTTATAAATTTTCCAGAGGCGCAACACATTCCCATTGTTTCTCCATTAAATTTCAAGGCCTTGCAATAGGGACAAATTTTGGACATAGTCCCGATTTGAACACATCTACTCAAGCTATAATCATCGATCAGGTAGTACCTGAATGCCAGGCGATAATTTTGACGTTGCTCTTGTGATTCCTTGGCACGCTTTCTTTTGGCATTATCTTTGAGCCGCAAGCCTTTTTTCACGTTGTTCTTGTGATTCCTCGGCACGCTTTCTTTTGGCATTATCTCTTTGAGCCGCAAGCCTGTTTTCACTTTGTTCTTGTGGTTCCTCCGCATGATTTTCTCGGTAATTTCTCGTTGAGCCTCAAGCCTGTTTTCACGTTATTCTTGTGATTCCTCGGCACGCTTTCTTTTGGTATTATCTCATTGAGCCGCGAGCCTGTTTTCACGTTGTTCTTGTGATTCCTCGGCACAATTTTTTTTGGTAATTTCTCTTTGAGACGCAAGCCTGTTTTCATGTTGTTCTTGTGATTCCTCGGCACGCTTTCTTTTTGAGCCATATATCGACGCAAGTCACTTGTCTAATGCCGATAGCATTCTTCTCTTGGCTGATAATCTTGGAGCACTCCAGAACACTGTTGATGTTGTTTGCTCCGGACTGAAAGAAATCGGTCTTTCAGTTGCTACTTCCAAAACAGAGTTTCTTGTCTTTGGCCTGGAGATCATCTCCAATGATACAATCCCAGTTGGTCCCACCAAAATCTCATCTTCCAGTTCACTTAGGTATTTAGGCCTTCAATTTGAAACTTCAATTAGATCCACTAGGCAGCTTGTGATTGTTTCTTTGAAAGAGAAACTAAGAAAATCTTATGGTCTTCTCGCCAGGATGAAGGACCATTTTGATAAGAGAACGCTTGGTCGGTTGCATTTTTGCACTACTTCTGTTATTTTTTACACCTTTTTGGAAATTATTCTCTGCATCTGACAAAAGGCAAATCCGATCGCTTTTCTTTAGGTTCTGCAAGTATTTTCTTAGTATCCCCATTTTGAATCGTAATAGTTATATTTCACGACGGTACGTTATTGATTTTCCACTGACTTGCCTTCTATCAAGTGCCTAGCGTCGCTAGTTGTGAAATCTTATAGTGTTTGACCTATGTACTAAAGCATGAAGAAGACAATGGAAGAAGGGTTGATTCAGTAATACTTATGGAATGTGCAGAAGATAGCGGGAGTGAGTGAGAAGAGCCGTATAGATACCGACCGGGCTATAGACCTTAAACTACTGGGAACAGGCAGCTCAACTACCAACACTTCCAACAACATATCATCAGAATTAAGTGATTTCACAAGGAGAACCTATTGTTAGCTGATTGGATGATATTTTCTTTTTATCTGAAGATATTTTTGTGGAGTCAAAGAGGGGAATGGACTAATTAGGTAGTCCATATACCCTTACACAAAATTTTAGAATTGGAACTGGATGCTGAATGAGTGTTTGAAAGTTAGATTTGTCAAGGATTGCGCGTGATTTTTTGTCTGTGCCCTTTTTGTTTTTATTTTATTTTCTTATACTCTTCTTCAGTGTATTTTTGTTGTTTAGAGAGGGTAACAATAAATTATCATTATTATTATTATAATTGGGTAAAAAGATCAAGCACAATAATGTTGGCTTTGCTTAAAACTTAGTAAAACTGCACTAGATATTCAGCAAATCAAAACTCTATGATATTGTTTTTGGGAAGTCTCATTTTAAGCATTTAAAATTCCAA
The DNA here is from genome assembly GCF_032884065.1 of Artemia franciscana. Taxonomy (NCBI): domain Eukaryota; kingdom Metazoa; phylum Arthropoda; class Branchiopoda; order Anostraca; family Artemiidae; genus Artemia; species Artemia franciscana. The sequence goes on along the minus strand of NC_088869.1, from coordinate 22,028,097 downwards.
AATACATTATTGCTTTGGTGCCCAAAATTTTAAAAAATATTAATTTAACATGATTAGATACTCAATTTCTCATAATTAATGCTAATTATAAAAAAAATTAAGGTAAGTTAATTCCACTACTACTATGCGCTTGACGCAGCGTAAAGCCACCTAAAGCCAACAAACTGGTAAACACTCCTCTTTCACCCTCATTAAAGATTTTAAGTTTTTTTTTTTTATATAATACCATCCGAGCTTAATATCCAGTCCAAATATTCTTTCACGACCTTATGGGATATCTAGAAAAGCTTATCTGTCCATAAGGCTACATAATTCAACAGAAGTAGCAATTGACTTATATAGACCATTGACATTGATTTTTCTTCTTTTTTTTTTTGGGGGGGGGGGGGGGGGGTAAACAAAAAATACAAGAAAAGCAGAAAGAATTTGCTTATATTCATTTTTATTATGTATTTACGAGTCGGACAAAACATCTAAGGGGGGGGGGGGGGGGGTTCAAACACCTTACCCACCCCTGGATTACAGCCTTGCTCAGAGCAATCTTGCATTTCCAATGAGTACTGAATTAAAGGAAAATCAAATCTTGGAACGCCAAATGTCAATCAGATGATTAGCTTTACAAGGCTATACTGCTTTATTTTACAAGATTTGTTACCAATGAAAGAAATGTAAGTTTTCTTCCTTTTTTAGAAGAAGGGGGGCTGAAGTCATATAGTCGCCTTAAGTTTAGAATATAGGCAGTAAATGTTGATTGTCTTTACATTTTCAAAAAGAAAGAGAAATAAAGACTCTCAGGAATTTGTTATGTAAAGAATACTGATTTCTTCGCAATTCAAAGTATATTATCTTTTGACTAGAATAGAATTATACAATCATATTCCCCTGAATTAATTTTTTTGCAATAGAAGTTATGATAGAAATAGTTTATTCTTATCTGTGTTTTTTTTTAATATGGTGGATACCCAGTTAGAGACAAGATATTGAACATTATGAATGTGATCTTGACAAAGAGGAATTACCTACTGATTTTAGGAAAACTTTGATGAAACCCCTATGTAAAAATGGTGATAAGACTGAATGTAGTGATTACGTATAAAGGTATTGGTTTGATTTCAGTCAGAAGCAAATCACTTAGCACGGCAATGCTTGTCAAATTATGAAATATTGTAGATGAGGTCACAAGAGGGACTTGATATTGGAGGTATTTAATTTAGCAGATAAAAACCTATAAAGAAAGTTTTACCCTTACAGCGTGTACCAGATTAGTATTTTTAAGAATTTAACGTTATGCACGAAAGCAATATTGCTGCGGGTAGGGTAAAACTGGATGTTAAGAGTTAGTTCAATCTCGAATCAAAGGTTAATCAGGGTTAGTTTATATTTACGCTGCATAAGTTATTCTGAAGGATTACCTCCTATGGGACACACCAAAGCCTGTGAGAGAAAATAGTAGTAAATGGAAGGCAAAACTCCTAGATTTAGGTTCAGTTATATTAATAGGGGGGAGGCAGAAGGCACTTGTACCCTCCCCTACATTTTTAAAACAAAAAACACTTTTGGGGGGGGTATCTTATAAGAAAAGCGTTTCTTTTTGCTTATTGTTTTTATGAAAAATTTCTCCCCCCCCCCAAAAAAAAATGGAAAAATATATTTACCCTCCCCTACCCATACCAATTTGTTGAGAGTTTACACCACTTTCATGAATCCATCAAACTAGATTAGGTTATGCAGTCGAGTTGAGTTTCCTAGGCAAATTTTCTAGTGAACTGAATGAATTTTGAAGGTTTTGGGAATCTTAAGTGCGAGAGCAGCCTGGAAAACCATGACTAAGAAGATTAACCCACTTAAATACGAACAGATAGGGAAGAACAAGTGGACAGCTTCACTTACCAAGTGGAATTATTAGGAAAGGAAGTTGGATGCAAAGAAGACCTGAAAAGTAAAACATCCACGACACAAGGTTTCTTTACTTGTTGAAAAATACTTGAACGAATAGGAATATATGTGATGGACAATAATTTGGAGAGTAGAAGCTACAGAAATGTCAGTTCTTATTCATTGTCTGAAACATGAGCGCTTCAAAAAGTTGAGGGAGGTAGTATGCTTAATTGTCCTAGGATAATTTTAAAGTATTCATTTAAGGGGCAGTATAGAAAAAAAGAATGGTCCACTCTCACAGTATAGTTTTATAATCAAGCAGGATTAATGTGACTGCATCATGTTCTACGGAAGAAAAATTTGGGTAGCCAAAAATAGTTCTTTTCCCCAATACAGGTGGGACTAAATAAAAATTACGACGTCCTCAAACGAGGTGAGAAGGGGTCACAAGAAAAGATTTAGAGTGAGGGTTCCACGTCAGTGAGTACAGGATAAAACTTTAAATTGAGTGGGATGGAAGAGGAGCATCCGCAGCTATGTTCGTGTTAGGCAGCTTAGTGGTGCGATGAGTTGTTAGAGGTTACAGTAAAGAAACTTTCAAACACCCCTTCCCCCAAGTTATGTATTGTGTGCAGCTAGTTGTCCTGTTGACCACATAGTATAGGTCCTAGATGGCATCCTCTTCAAAATCAAAGCTTTTGTTGTCTTCTTTTATAATGGAAACTCAAATTGGTGTTTGAATTAGGGAAATTATAATCATTATATTTGAATATAATTACTATATTTTATATAAAAAGGAGAAGGTCAAATACCTTTTTCTTTGTTTCTTCTTTACTGAAAGGAACAGGAGATTTCGGAGGCATGACTTCAGAAGGTGGCGGCAGTGTCAACAGGTTTCCACTAGCAGCTATCCCAGCAACACCAGTGCAATATGAATTTTTCACCATAGAGTGGCAACACTTATATCCCCATTGTCCAGAATTCCACCAGGACCCCCAGACAGTTGTATGGTTGTTGACAAAAACGTCTTCTTCATATCGAGACCTTATTACTTGCTTTTCCCCACCTATAAAATTTAAGATTACAAATTTGAGTACCGAATTATCATTACTCCGTCAAAAAAAAACGTTAAAAGAGGTCAAAACAAAATACAGGCTCTTGAATGACTAATAAAAAAAAAGAACTCTCTCAACCAAGGCACGCTCTGGTACCCCCGGAAATTTCGGATTTTTTTAAAAACTGCTCTTATAATTTATCATATTTTCTATATAATTCACCTTATTTTGTGAATTTTGGAACGCGTGCCTTTTATAAGAAATGTTGAGACATCAAATTAAATCTATGCATGCATGTCTGCGTCAGTCACTTAAGAACAGTTTCGACATGGCAAAAAATTTTATTTACTACTATGCAAACAGCTTCTTCCTAAATAGGAGAGATTAAATGAAAATCCCCAAATAAATGTTGAAGCTTAGACAAGTAACACGACGGCTATTAAGCAAGCAAGGAAATCCTCCCTCACCCAGTTGGCAACACACTAAATATGTGCCTGGTTTGGGAAAGTGATGCCACGAATTTGACCCCTTCTGTCCCCGATATAAGTTTCTAGGTACATATCGGTCATATGCAACGCACTTTTTGTTTTATAAATTAGTATGTATAAGTAGCCTTCCGAGACGTGCCCTGGACTTATCTGGCAATTTTAAAAGAATACTTAAAGTCCAAATAGAAATGGAAGAAAAACTTGAGTAGATTTATAAGCAGAATGTTACGTTGCATAATGGGGCATAAGAAATCATCTGATTTTTTGAAAAATTGAAAGACTATTTTTCATTTGTTTGACTTTAACTGGGATTGAGTCCTCTATATATACTACGTAAGATTTATGACGACTGTACACCGTACCGTAGAAGTCCAATTTTGATACCCCTCAAATGAGAAAAACCTTCGTTATTTTAAGGACTAAAGCGGGCCTAAAAATTCCGTTTCCTCAACTGAACAACCTCTCACTCCTGCATAAATTCTGAGAGCCTAATTTTGAATTCCATAACTAGGGGTTTAGGAGTTACAGATTTGAGCACCCTCCCAACATGAGAAGAATTACACTGAAAATAACTATATTTCGGTTATCTAACGCTAAAAAATATCTAACAACAACCTTTTGTTTAATCAACACCCCTCCCCCCTCCAACAAAAATACTGAGTAGAGCAATGAAGACCCTTGCAATGTTGGTATTCTCGTACTTCTTTTTTCAAAATATTAAACTAAGTATAAAAAAAAACCGTTCTGAGCCAAAAGACAGCTCATCTTTTATTCATGTCGAATACAGTACTTCCCCTCTGACAAATTAAATTAAAATCATTTGTGTAGCTCAGGGTTACATTTCAAATGAAAAACCTCTATTATTGATGTGACTGTCAATATAGGAAATGAAAACTTGAAGTATACAACAGTAGATAAGCAGCTACAGTCGGGCGTTAATTAATCAAATGAAAGTAAACTTTCATGTCTTTTATAAGCCGAGAACGGAACAATCTTTTGAAACTGGGTGCGTAAGATGATAGCAAAAGAAATATTCCTAATAAAATTACAAAAGTAATGAGAAAGATTTAGAGAGAAAAAATTGTTTCTATTCAAAAAAGGACTGGATTACTTGGATTTTCCAGAAAATTTTGATTTGAATACTGTGTCAATACAGGATGAAAGACAAGAAATTTACAATGTTCATTGATTTCCAACTGAATATTTCGAAACGTGAAGTCAGGTACGTAAAACGGGGAGGGGTATTCCAAATCCTTGTTCTGAATGGCAATATCTCGGCAATATCTCCCTTTTTCAAACAGTTAGTTTATCTCTCTTTTAGGGCTCTGATGGGTTTCCCCCCTCGAAACAAGCTCCTGCGAACTAACCTGAATATGTGGTCTATTACAAAAGAAGAAGAAATATTCAAAAGTTAAATGAGTTTTTCTATGCTCGGAAAAATAGGAATATCTATTAACTAGAATGGCTGTTAACTGGTAAAAGAATCAAACAGTTCGTGGCAACTATGAGTAAGGAGCGACTCAGACCAATAGTAACCGAAACTCTAAAAAGAGAATTTTGAAAACGATTAATACCTCAAAATAATTGGCTTTTTATGCAGGCTTGTAATATACAAAACTCATTTACTTTAATGTTACCCATCAAAAGTTACAAGCCTGAGAAAATTCACCTCATTTCCAAAAAAGGAGGGAAAACACCCTATAAAAGGCAAGCGGTCTTAATAAAACTCGCTCCATTCGAGGCACCACATCAGGGAGCTCCATTCGAGGCACCATATCTCAAGTTTTTTTATCTTAAAGTATCAATGCTTAAATTGCAATAATTCTATAAGTGGTTTCGCAATATTAAGGGCACCAACAGCTCTTAAAATACGCAGCATACAGCACAAAATATTCTTATTTATCTAAACTAGGGATGACCGACGTGGTTCAATAGCAAGTCAAATAGAGTCAAGGGCTCTGGCACTCATTTTTTTTTTCTACTTTAGAAATTTGAGTTGATGCATTTGACATGCAGACGGGTCAAGCATCACTAGGATTTGTGCCTTTAAATTCAAATCAAACAAAAAAGCTCGTTAAGAATAAATGTCTAGTTCCATTCCATTTAAGAGACCAAAAAACCTTCAAAGACTTACTTCGAAGATCCTTTCCAAATTCTACTACCAGTTTTTATTCTAGTTTAACGAGTCTCAGGAAGTGTGTTGGAGGCACCGCTTTTTATTTTGTTCAACAAAGCGTTCATATAGCTTCTACTAAGGCAACATTAACAAGCTATTTAACCCTAACTCTAATTTTTTCTAAAGTGAAGAAATTTCTTCTAGCACATTTTTCCCTGGAAACAGAGTCATCTCATAGAAGTCAATGCTTTATATTGTCAGGAAAAAATATAATTAAAAAAGCACGAAACAAAACATCATTCTACGTCACAACAGAAAAAATTGTTTTTTAATTACGAATATTTAACAATTTAGCGGTTGAGAGGTCAAACTGGTAAGGTCCATAAATCTGGAAAATTGGGCTGTAAAAAATTATTTAGTTTTCAACAGGCAAGTTATTTGTCCCTATCTTTGGCGTCAATCCCTATTTCCCAAAAATACCATTGTCAACACATATAGCTTTGAAAAAAAGAGCCAAAAGTAGACAATCATATTGACTTCTCAATTAACAAAATCAAATTCAACATGACATAAATGGGGAATTACAACATTTCAAATTGGGGATGTCGTCAAGAGATAGTTATATCAATCTCAACATACCTAAAGATTCTGTATGACAATCAAATTTACTTGAAAAATGCTGTTATTTTGATTTGAATCCGTGTCATCCATTCAAGTCAAAAAAGGAAAGGCACGGTAATTCAAACCTTCGTAGTCCACGAAGTCTTAGATAGACCGACAGTTAGTCGATTTTAAACAACTATTAAACAAATAAAAAACAAGTCTTTCCAACTAAAAGTAAGGAGCGACATTAAAACTTAAAAGGAACAAAAAATTATTTCATATATGAAAGGGACTGTCCCCTCCTCAACGCCCAGCTCTTTATGCTAATGTTTGACTCTTTCTCACAGCTCTATTTTTCAAAATAATACAAAACTTTAGCATAAAGAGTGGGGCGTTGAGGAGGGGACAGTCCCTTTCATATACAGAATAATTTCTGTCCATTTTAAGTTTTAATGTGGCTCCTTACTTTCAGTAAAAAACTTTTTCTTTTAATTAATACAATATAAGGATTGCACTGTTGTCCCTAGCTACGATTAGTAATGAAGCTTCAAGCAAACTCTCCCCCTACGCAAAGATCCACCGAACCTCCAATCCAATACTTGAATTATCTTTCATTTATTTCTGGCTGGTTCTTTAATTCAGTACTCCTCTTGTCGAGTTAACTTCGAAAGGTTAGATTTTTTATGAGCACTGAGGACGACTTGGTGGAGGTCCATGTCGAAATATTTGCTTGTTTTTTGTCTTTATATTTTGTTACTGGCTGACAAAATCCTCGTTTGCCCACCTATTTGATTTGATTTTTCATTTATCACATCCTTTCCTTTCTTGGTTTCAAACATCATGTATAGCCAGTGTGTTCTTAGAATGTGTTTACGTCAAGCTTACGGGGAGCATTTGACCCATATTGTTTAAGATTTTTTAAATTGTGTTAAAAAACATGCAAATCGTATTTGTCAGTTCAATTTTTTAGAAATTTATGCGAAATCGAATTCTTCCTCCTTCTTTACGTTTCAATCAACACTTAGGCATTCAATCTGAAGGCCCGTTTATCCAGAGAATGGGTTTTAAAACTTTAACATATATTTTAAAAGACCATAGACTCAAAAGATACGTCCTTAGTAATAAAATATTTAATTTCAAATATTTACTATATAAGACTTTATACGTTCCAGATTTTCACCGAATATTCCATATCTCACAAAGGTCTTTCCGACTTGTTTTCTTTTAGCGAAAACTCGCTTATCGGAAAAAATTTCAAAATTGGAATTTCAACAAACACGGATTTTTCTTCCTAGATTTTGTCCTGGCTCTCCTTTGGAAAATCTAAGGGTTGTTTCTCCTTCACAATCTTTTTCAGTGAAAAGATATTTTTAGAAATTACCATATAGATGTTTAGTGTCCACATTTTGCCAACATAACGCTGTCAAAACTGGTAATGTTTCAATTTGTTATTTATATAGTAAACTTGCAACCATTCTTTTCAGAATTTACACTTTTATTTACATTGCACTCTATCGTCGAATAGTTGTTTAAAAGCGACTAACTCTAACTTTTTTTAAGACTTCGTCGTCTAAGAAGGTTTGAATATTGAATTACAATGCCATTCCTTTTTTGACTCGAATGGATGAAACTAATTCAATTTAAAACAACGGCATTTTTCATTTTGCTAATATAACGCGGGAAAAACTGGTTATTGTTCATTTTTTATTTATTTATACTCTAAACTTGCTAAAACTCTTTTCAAAAATCATAATCTTACTTATATTGCACTCTAACTATAGGAAATAGGGATTGACGCCAAAGATAGGGACAAATAACTTGCCTGTTGAAAACTAAATAATTTTTTACAGCTTAATTTTCCAGATTTATGGACTTTGCCAGTTTACCCTCTCAACTGCTAAATTGTTAAATATTCATAATTAATAAACAATTTTTTCTGTTATGACGTAGAATGATGTTTTGTTTCGTGCTTTTTTAATTATATTTTTTCCTGACAATATAAAGCATTGACTTCTATGAGATGACTCCGTTTCCAGGGAAAAATGTGCTAGAAGAAATTTCTTCACTTTAGAAAAAATTAGAGTTAGGGTTAAATAGCTTGTTAATGTTGCCTTAGTAGAAGTTATATGAACGCTTTGTTGAACAAAATGAAAAGCGGTGCCTCTGACACACTTCCTGAGATTCGCTTAACTGTAATAAAAACAGGGAATAGAATTTGGAAAGGATCTCCGAAGCAATTCTTTGAAGGTTTTTTCGGGCTCTTAAACGGAATGGAACTAGACGTTTATTCTTAACGAGCTATTTATTTCTTTGATTTGAATTTAAAGGCACAAGCCACAGTGATGTTTAACCCGTCTGCATGTCAAATGCATCTACTCAAACTTCTAGAGTAGAAAAAAAATTAGTGCCAAAGCCCTTGACTCAGTTTGACTTGCCCAAGAACCACGTTGGTCAGCCCTAGTTTAGTATAAGTATAATATAAGTATATTAGTATTTGGTATAAGAATATTTCATGTTGTATGTTGCATATTTTAAGAGCTTTTAGCCCCCTTAGTTTATTGCGAAACAACTTATAGAATTGTTACAATTTAAGAATTTGACACTTTAATTTTAAAAATATGAGATTTAGAAGTTCTCTTTCAACGTCCAAATGTCTTGGGACCAACAAGCGATTTCGGGTAGCTACCGAACAAAAGAATTTTCAATAACAACCGAAAGAAGGCATTTCGGGTTTTGTCACACTAAAATACCATTTCATTGTGTACTTATATACGTATATACTAGCTATATGGTGTCTATGAAATGATAACCTTTCGAGTAAAAATGATATTTTATGTATTTTAACATGAGCAAACTACTACTACTACTACTAATAACTCGCTGCAGCACCAAGCCGCCTGAGGCCAACACAGCTACGCACGCTCCTCCTCCAACCTAATCTATTTAAAGCCTCCCTCTTTACACCCTCCCAGGAAGTTCCCATTTCCTTTAAATCTTTATTTTTGACATCCTCCCAACCCAGACAAGGACGACCTGCTTTTCGTGTAGCCCCAGGCGGTTGGCCAAAAAGGCCAATCTTCGGTAATCTGTCATCCTTCATTCGTAGAACGTGGCCTAGCCATCTCAACCTTTCTTTCATTATAGCCCTAGAAAGTGGGATTGAACCACATTTTTCGTACAACCTACTGTTTGAAATACGGTCAGTCAGCCGGGTACTCAGAACAATCCGTAGGCAATTTCTCTGGAAAACATCTAGTAAATTTTCATCTGCTTTTCGGAGCGCCCATGCTTCAGAACCATATTTGACCACTGTCATCACTGTAGCTTACAATATTCTAATCTTGGATTGCAGACTTATCTTTCTATTCTTCCAAACTTTTTTTAACTGTGAAAAAACACCCTGAGCCTTAGCTATTCTACTTTTAACATCTTCACTGCTCCCAACATCTTTACTAATAATACTACCAGATAAAGTCAAATAGCCTTCCAAGTGCAAAACTACCTAAAATAACTATCAGTAAGTAAATGAAACTCAAAAAGAACAGAAATTAGAATAAATAGCCGAAATAAACTCAAAATGAGCAAAACTTAACATGAGCAGGGCTGATAACCCCTATGACCAGAACACAATTTGCGCTTTACTGAAAAAAAGCAAACAAACAAATAACCGTGGATTGTCAGTTAAATTGACATATACTGACATTCCTTTGTTAAACTTTCGATAATTTTTCATTTATGAAAGTAAGAAAAGTGAAAAATTTTCAAACGTTTTTTCGTTTGTTTTGAATTTGACAAAAACATAATTTCTAGACCTTTCAACTAGACTGAACAACATGGCTATTTCAAAATTTTGATTAGATGTTTTTTGGGCATTGATAAGCGTGGGGGAGGGGGGTTTGTTGTCTTCAAGTTACATTTGAATAATAAAAAGGGCAATAGTCCTTTCAACTTAAAATCGAAAGAGCCTTTTCGAACTTTCTACGATAACAAAAGGCCATCCCAAAATTTCCATCAGATGCATTACGGGAAAATATGAGGTTGGGGTGGGGGGCTATCCACCCACCGATCACTCTGAATCTTAAGAAAGGGCACTAGAACTTCTGATTACCAGTCCAACGAGCCCCCTCCGAAATTTATACGATAATCCTTTCTATATACCTTATATGCCCCCAGGGCATATCTTACCTTGCCCTGAGGGTTGTGGGACGGTTGTCATCCTCAAAGACGTAATTTCTGGTCCTTTCAATTACGTTGAACAAATTGGCTATCTCAAAATTTATTTGATGTGCTTGGGGAAATGGGGACCAAGAGAGAGGGGTTGGTTGCCCTCCAATCACTTTCCACCATTAAAAAGAACACTGGCCCTTTCAATTTCTAATCGAATGAGCTGTTTTATATTAAATATTAGCAATAATAATAATATTTATATTAAATATTTAATAATAAAAGAACTTCATAATTAAATGATAGAATACCCTAAAACTTAATGAAATTTTTTTGTTGAAATAAAAATATAAAATAAAAACAAAATTTGTTAATGAAACAACTTAATAATAATATAATAATAATAATAAATTAAATAATAAATTGATATAAATCATGCAACTATTGGTAACCTGCAGTTGACTATTCAAATATATAATAATAACCGTATTAACGACACTTCTTGACTAATAAAATCCTTGTATAGGCCCTGTAGTGTGTTGCTAAAGCAAGGTTCGATCTCTGGATTCCGTATTACCAAGCTAAAGTCAAGTCTACTGTGTCACTACAGATGCAGTTGACTATTGGTGTCCATGATGTTTAGTTTTGAAAATCCCGTTCTAAGGGCATTGTTTTTGTACCGCTATCATTTGCCCACTGAGCTGCTGAAATCAATGCCCGAACAAAGCTACGTGTACCGGATCCTTTAAAGATGAGACGTCGTCAACTGACTCCGTTCTTTGGACTAAATTGTTAGGACCTTGAATAATAACGACGAGTCCTCCCCTTCCAAACCTGTTTATTCCGTATGTCACGAAGCATATCAACATTTATTATATATATTTTTTCTTGTTTGTCGTACTTTTGTATTGTCTAGTTATTTATGTTGTGCATTTGTCCCGCTATTTAACAATTGTTAAATAGCTGTCTTAAATGTTTTTTTCTCCATTAAATAAAAAGAAAAACAAATTTTTTCAAACAGAAATAAGGAGCAATGTTGAAACTTAGGACGAACAGAAATTATTCCATATGTGATTGGGTCTCCCCCTTCCTCAGCCCTCGCTCTTGACGCTAAACCTTCTTATTCTGATTCAACGGCCTTCTGTTTCAGCAGTCCTTCTTTAAAAATTGGGATAAAAGTCGAAGTTTAGCAAAAAGAGTGAGGCTTCGAGAAGGCAGTAGCCCCCCTCTTATACAGAATAATTTCTATTCGTTTTAAGTTTTAATATTGCTCCCTACTTTCAGTTGAAAAAACTATTTATTTTCTGATCGTTTTTCAAATCATTCCCGGGCCTAACCAAGATATGATGCTGAGTACCTGTCATACAAAACCCCGATTTCTTGCTAGTAAATTACATATATATTTATAATTTTAACTTGTTTGGTAGCGTTCCCCTTTTACAGTATTTCTGCTTAAGAATTCAAATGTTAGATTGTAATTAAAACTTTGGACACAACTTGATCATTTAGTCAAAAATTTTCGATGAACAGTAGTTTTGTTGAACATAAAACTTTTACTACATAATTTGTTGTGGACGGAAAGGGGTATTGTTGCTCATACGGGTATTAAATCTGCGTGAATTTCCATCTTCTCGGTGGGCGAAGCCGTCACGATCTCTACAATAAAGTTATCTGACTTTTAAATATAACGTAGACATATGTTTAAATACATTGAAACATTGCATATATGCTGGAAAAGAGAGATATTGCCATTTTATATCGCTGAAAACCAAACTCCTGGTAGCACTTGCCACCACCATCCTCACGAAATTTACTGGCGAGACACATGATGCCCCGCTCCGCCTGGTAGGCAGGCAAATGTAATCTTTTATACCACTCAGAAAAAGATTGCCTCAATGAAAGGGGCACTATACTCTTCCCCCTAGCAGCAATAATAAAGCGTAGACCCGTTATTCCCAACGTGGGGCGCATATCCAACTGGTGGATGGTGGGGCGTAGCAATATTTTGGTGGGTCATGGGCATTATGTACACCCTTCGACTGACTATACTTTAGAGCCTCAATTTAAAAAAAAAACATTAATCATGTGAATGATGTCACTCCAAAATGCATTTAAAGAGCAAAAAAGATACACAATAATCTTGGATGTTAAAATGTCCATATTAACCATTTATCCTTTTATGGACTAGACGACTTTTCAGGAACGAATGCGTTGCGGTGCAGCATTGATTCCTCTGCAGTTTGGAAGCTCAAGATATAGTTTTTTTTATACTTTTAAATTGATTGGATATCTCAGAATTTTCAATCGATAACATGGTCCTCTTTGGGACAAAAAAACCTAGTTGGGTGCTACAAAATGGTATAAAACGTCAGTTTCCCGTGGTACAATGCGGCCCTGTACCCCAATGGGGTACTTTTTGGCTACCGTATATGGTGGCTCAAATGAAGCGGTTTTTATTAAGACCGCTTGCCTTTTATAGAGTGTTTCCCCCCTTTTTGGAAATAAGGTGAGTTTTCTCAGGCTTGTAACTTTTCATGGGTAATATTAAAGTTAATGAATTTTGTATATTACAAGCCAGCATAAAAACCCAATTGTTTCGATGTATTAAACGTTATAAAAATTCCTTTTTTAAAGTCTCGATTACTTTGGTCCCAGTCGCTCCTTACTCATAGTTACCCCAAACTGTTTGATTCTTTTGTAACAGCTAACAGCAATTCTAGGTAATAGACATTCTTATTTTTCTGAGCTAAAAAAAAAAACTCAGTTAAATTTTGAATATTTCTTCTTCTTTTGTAATAGACTACATATTCAGGTTAGTACGCAGGAACTTGTTTGGAGGGGGAAACCCGTTTGAAAAAGGGAGATATTGCCATTCAGAAGAAGGCTTTGGAATACCCCTCCCCGTTTTACGCACCTGACTTCACGTATTGATATATTCAGTTGGAAATCAATGAACATAGTAAACGTCTTGTCTTTCATCTTGTATGGAAATTAAATTTAAAAAAAAACAAGTTTTTTTAACTGAAAGTAAGGGGGCAATATTAAAACTTAAAACGAACAGAAATTACTCCGTATATGAAAGGGGCTGTTCCCCCCTCAACACCCCGCTCTTTAAGCTCAAGTTTGACTCTTTCTTTCAACTCTACTTTTTAAAACAGTAAAAAACTTTAGCGTAAAGAGCGGGACGTTGAGGAGGGAACAGTCCCGTTCAAATACATTTTTGTATATGTTTATGCAAAAAATTCACATTTTCATAGATATGAGCTTGAAACTTCTACTGTAGGGTTCTCTGATACCCTAATCTGACGGTGTGATTTTTGTTAAGATTCTATGACTTTTGAGTGGTGTTTTCCCCTATTTTCTAAAGTAAGGCAAATTTTTTCAGGCAGGTAACTTTTGATGGTTAAGTATAAACTTAATGAAACTTATCTATTTAAAATCAGCATTAAAATGCGATTCTTTAATATAATTATTATTATAAAATTTCCGTTGTTTAGAGTTTCGGTTACTATTGAGCCGGGTCGCTGCTTACTAGAGTTGGTTACCACGAACTGTTTGACAGTACTCAAGTAAAAATTTTCGGAAAAATTCGGAAGTAATCCAATCCTTTTTTGAATAAAAGTAATTTTTTTCTCTAAATCTCTCTCAATACATTTGCAATTTTATTTGGAATGCTTCTTTTGATATCATCTTACGCACCCAGTTTCAAAGATTGTTCCGTTCTCGGCTTTCAAAAGACATGAAAATTTACTTTCATTTGATTAAATAACGCCCGACTTTGACTGTTTATCTACTCTTGTATACTTCAAGTTTTCATTTCCTATATTGATAGTGACATCAATAATAAAGGTTTTTCATTCGAAATGAAACCCCGAGCTACGCAAATGCTTTTAATCTAATTTGTCAGAGAGGAAGTACTGTAGTCGACATGAATAAAATATGAGTGGTCTTTTGGCTCAGAACGAGTTTTTTTTTTTTTTTTTTTTTTTTTTTTTTTTTTTTTTTTTTTTTTTTTTTTTTTTTTTTTTTTTTTTTTTTTTTTTTTTTTTTACTATTATATATACTGAGTTTAGTATTTTGAAAAAAAAGAAGCACGAGAATACCAACATTTAAAGGGTCTATGGTACAGTGTACAATCGTCATGAATTTTACGAAGTATATAGAGGACTGAATCCCAATTAACGTCAAACAAATGCAAAAATTGTCTTAAGCCTGAGAAAGATTGGCAAAAATTATTTATTTTCAAAACAGACTTTTCTAGTAGAAAGATATAATATTTAAGAAATTATGAGCCATGCGGATGCCTATCGTTTTCTGCGTGAAATATGTATTTAATAACGATTGCTTAAAACCACAGAGAAACAGATAGTTTACATGTAAAAAATATCTTATAATTAAAAATATTTTCCTTATTTTAGCTGTATTAAAATTTTATAGAACTGATCGGGTTGAATTTAACTTTTTATTCTTTTTCCCAACTCTACCTTTCACGCTAAAGGCAATAAGTTTTTGCAAGTTGAGACTGTTGGCTTCCCTTTCAGTTGCGGCATTTGAGATGTGCCGTAGGAGAGGGGCAATTACCCCCTAGTTTTCACTATATTTTTTTTCTTTGAGAAAGTAAAAACTATACTCCATTCCTAGATTTTTCGTATTTTCAATAACTTTTTTTATATCTTCATTAATAAAAAAACAGACAAATCCCCTACTTTATATTTTGGGAATTGGCACCAGCTTCCCATTTAAGCATATGCTCAGGGGTGCTACCTGAGGAACGCAGGGGGGCAGAGTACAATTACCCCTACTAGACTCTTAAAAATTCCTTTTCTTCGTATCTTCATTGGTAAAAAACTGAAGAAAATTTTTGCCCCACCACCTTACATTTTTGTGAATTGGCGCCCCTGTTCTCTTCCCAGAATAAGCTTAAAGAACGTTGTGATTGGCTAAAAAAAAATGGATTGCACAGGTAATTCAATAAAATTAAAGCACATTTTTTACTATTAAGTTATAGGAAAAAAAGATATTTATTTCTTTTTGCAAAACTATGTTTAAGTTTAATTAAAGAACACTACCCACGACCCGTTGCTATGATTGTGCAATATGAAAGATTTAACGCGTCAAATGCACTTCATACCTTTTGTTAGGGTCACTCAAATAACATACTACTACTACTCCTAATGCTACTGATAACCCACTACAGCCACTAGCTGACTGTGGCAAACACAGCTATGCACACACCTTTTTCACCCCGATATATTCAGAGCCTTACTCTTTTACTCCTCCCATGGAGTTCTAACTTTCTCACGTCCTTTTATAGAAAGTTCCAGGATGTTCAACTATTCGTTCGATTCCAAATGGGTAGCAAAAAGGCAAGATTTTGGGCAACCAATAATCCATTAAGTTTGACTTAACCATCTAAATCTTCAGTTCATTTTAGCCCTAAAAAACTGGATTAAGCCATATTTTTTTGTGCAACTTATTCTTTGAAATAAGGTTATTGAAACAAGTAGCCTACCCAAAGCTGCCTCTATGAAGTTCCTCTCGAAGCCCTCTAGCGCATCTTCCTCAACCTTCTGAAGCACCCACGCTTCAGGGCTATACTTAACAACTGTCATTACAGTCGCAACTAGCATGCTAGTCTTAGTCAGGAATGCCACCTGTAGCATAAAAGTGCTATTTTAGCACTATTTCATCATGTGTAACACTGTAGCAAGTGCTGCATTAAGCTCTTTTTCTCTTATATGACCAAATTGAAAACTTAAAACATTCAAAATGCAATTACGGGATGTGTCTAATCAAAATTAAATAAAAAAACAAGTTGTTTAAATGAAAGTAGGGAGCGACATTAAAACGAACTGAAATTATTCCGTATACGAAAGGGGTTGTCCCCTCCTGAACACTCCGCTCTTTACGCTAAAGTTTTTTATTGTTTTAAAAAGTAGAGTTGTGAGAAAGAGTCAAACTTTAAGGTAAGGAGCGGGGCGACCTCACTGTTTATGCTAAAGTTTTTTTGAATTTTAAAAATAGCTTAATATTCTAATTAAACGGTCCTTGTGTATCAGAAGTCATTCTTAAATAATTGGAACAAAAAGCCAAACTTTAGCGCAAAGTACGAAGTACTGAGGAGGGGGCAATCCGTTTTAGGTTTTAATATTGCTTCTTACTTTCAATTGAAAACATTTTTTTTTTTTTTTAGTTTTATGATACAACGAAAATAAAACACTCAGCTGAAAGAAACTGATGGCTATTGCAAGTTCATACTTTTTGCACAATAAAGCAAGGCAACAACAAGTACAGTTGAACCCAAAAGGAGGAGAAACCCTCCCCTCAGGATTGTCTGGATAATTCTAACCCCAAACCAACCAAAAAGTTACAAAAACAGTGTTTTCAAGATTAAGGAGGGGATATTTGTTTGTTTTTTTTTTGCAATGAAAAAGATAAAAAAAGCTCTCTTTCAAAATTTACGTTTCTGGCACAAAGCCAAAACCTGCTCTTTCTTGGAGTGAGTAAAATAAGCAATTATTTTCCTCTCTTTCACTCAAGAATAGAACCGAAGTTGGGAAGCCAAGGTTTTTATATTTTTTTTTTTCATGTATATAGATGGCTTTGACCGAGGAAAAACGAATTACGGCTTATAGTTATCATCATTATATATTATTTTATAATTATATATATTATTATATATTATATATATTATTATATATTATATATATTATTATATCTTATATATAATATTATATATATATTATTATTACATATTATATTATATTATATAATTATACATATTATACATCGTATTATAAACGAATTACGGCTTACAGTTATTATAGTCATCAACGACTTACGGCTTATAATTATAGTTATTATCATGACCCTAATTTGTTGTTATCTTGCCAAAGGCGTCTCGAAAGTATAAGAAAATTATTAAATAAGCAAAACAAATAGCAAACTTCAAAATTTAATCTAAAAAAAAACTAAAAAATAAAATAGAGGCAAAGACTAGTATTCGTTTCGATTTTTCCAATCCATTAAAACTTTAAACGTATCCTATAATGTATTTCTTGGATCAGGCTCGCAAATTAAAATTTTTGTGAAAGAAATGAATTTTGTAAATTTATCGATTTATCAAAAAGACAACCAGTATCTTCAGCTTCTTGTAAGATTTTTGCAAAACAAGAAAAAAAACTAACGGCATACAAGAAAAATCAGTCGTTTTCCAATCCTAACCTCCCTCAAAAACTTTACTTCTTGGGTAAAAAAGTTTTCCAAAACTAAACCCCCTCAAAAACCTTAGTCGCAGGGACTCGAAAGGACGCATAATCCGCAGCAAGAAAAGACGCGCTCTTTCTTGAACTTCTAGATAAAATAATTGGTTTATCAGATTAAAGTTACTCTTAGTAAGAAATAGCATTTTTTCAATCAAATTTCGTCTGATGTTCTAAGGACATTCACGATTATTGATTCAAAATAGTTAGTTGGTAATTTTCAATTATTAGCTTATATATTTTCTTCGCTGAGGCAGAAATATCAGATTTTCCAGGTTTCGCAATGCTTCAAATCTGTTGCCCAGAGAATCCAGCTAGAATTGATGAGAATGTTTAGCATTTGCTAATTTATTTCCAATATCCCAGGTAACTTAACCCCGGAAGCCAACTTGTCGGGGGGCTTCATTGGTAATTTTTTCGTCTCAACAAAGATGAGAGGGATGCTTCAAGAGAATTAAATACAAGGCTCCGAGTGAAAAAATAAACTAGAATAAAGAGTGCATAGAAAGAGTAGGAGAAGAGGATGGCAATGACATAATAACTTGTATCGCTCTATAAAGCCAAAATCTTTAACAAAATTTAAAATTTGATTTTAATTAATTAACACTACATAAACAAAAACCTAATAAAAATCACAAAAATCGATTTCTGTGCACCATTGCTGACCTGAGAAATCATCCTAACCATTCAACACTTACAAAACACTAATCACTCACTTTACTCACCCGCCATCTTTCATCAAACCTACACCCTCCATACGCTTCCTCACACATATCATTCAATTCTTCACACTCGCACCTCAAACGATCCACACTCCAATCCATGTCTCTACAGATATGGCAAAAGAAAGGACCACCCAACCCTTACCTCCTCCAATGATATCTTTTTCTTGCCTAAAATGGTAAACTTTAACTATTGCTTTTTTAAATTTACGTTAAAAACACCTCTCTATCCCATATCTCCTTTATCACCTTGCCGTCTACAGGAAATCAAAAGGCTTCATTCATAATACCAAACCTGTATCTCTGGATTCCGTAAAAATTGTCTATCGTCGTTGCCACTCATTTATATCTATTCTATTCTTCCATATTTCCCCCACTCCAAAATCTCTTAGGATTCTCCTTACCAGGTATGGCCATGAACTTGGGCTCATCTGTAAGAACTTCTGAATAAGCTGATTCGTTTAGCTTCACTCCTGGGGTCTTCACAAAACGTTCTCAGAACCTAGTCCTACTCACTAGGCTACAACTTCTTAGCGAGAAAAAATCTTAAACCTCCTCTAACTACAAAGCTGTTAATGTTGCTATGCTAGTGTGTTGGCTTCAGTATTGTATGATGAATTGTTAGTAGTAGCAGTATCAGAGCAAACTAAGTAAAGAAAGACAGTCTAACCTTTAATAATTTTACCACTCCTCGAATACTCCACATACTGTTCCGTCTGCGCAAGTAAAAGCTCTTTCGGCGGCGCTTGGAGATGTTCTTTACCCCCATACCTCTCAAGAATACCATGTTGTATTCCCTTTTTGATCTCCTCTTTTTTAACCATAAATTCTCTCTTGAGAGCTTCGATTTTAGTAGGCTCAGCTAGAAGATTCACATCTATACCAGACTTGTGTGCTTCCCATGCAAACATTTGCGTCTGAGCATGAGAAACTGTGTCACCAGAAAACCGGACAAAGTTTTCACCAGCATAGTCAACCCTAAAAGGCAAACAGAAATGGTAAGGAAATTACGAATACCTTATAATATCGTCTGCGTATCTATCTTAAGTACCAAGGGCATCAAAATCAAAACATTTTTTGTCCCTAGGGTCCATTTTAGATCTATTCCTGCCTGACAATTACAATTTTCTAATATCGCTCTTTTGCTTGTCTCAAAATTATGCAGTTTTTACGACAGTGACACATTCTCGTCATTTTACCTCGTTGAACCTTGAAAATAACTGAACCGAAATAACTATTTTAGTCTAAATATCTTTAAGCCTAATAAGTCTATTTGGCTATTGAAGTCTAATAAATCAAATAAGTATATTTAACTGTCTAACCATAATAAGTCTATCCATCGATAAAAATCAAACATTAGCAATGCATTGATTCCCAAAGAGACTACACCTTCAAGGAAAACTAATGGATATTTTTAGTTGCAATTATAGCGCAATCGGGCAGTCGATTACTATGATCCGAATATAGAAATGGAATGCTTGTCTATGACTTCCGTATGCTGTTGAAAATTGTAAATAACAACCTTTGGGTAGGAATAGGTACGTCTTCGTATCTATCTTAAGTATCAAAGGCATCAAAATCAAAACATTTTTTGTCCCTAAGGCCCATTTTAGATCTATTCCTGCCTGACAATTACAATTTTCTAATATCGCTCTTTTGCTTGTCTCAAAATTATGCAGTTTTTACGACAGTAACACATTCTCGTCATTTTGCCTCGTTGAACCTTGAAAATAACTGAACCGAAATAACTATTTTAGTCTAAATATCTTTAAGCCTAATAAGTCTATTTGGCTATTGAAGTCTAATAAATCAAATAAGTATATTTAACTGTTTAACCATAATAAGTCTATCCATCGATAAAAATCAAACATTAGCAATGCATTGATTCCCAAAGAGACTACACCTTCAAGGAAAGCTAATGGATATTTTTAGTTGCAATTGGGTAGGAATAGGTACGTCTTCGTATCTATCTTAAGTACCAAGGACATCAAAATCAAAACATTTTTTGTCCCTAAGGCCCATTTTAAATCTATTCCTGCCTGAAAATTGCAACTTTCTAATATCTCTCTTTTGGTTGTCTCAAAATCATGCAGTTTTTAGTAACACATCCTCGTCATTATACCGCGTTGAACCTTGAAAATAACTGAACCGAAATAACTATTTTACTCTAAATATCTTTAAGTCTTTGTAAGTCTATTTAACCGTTTAAATCTAACAAGTCAAATAGGTATATTTACCTGTTTGAGCCTAATAAGTCAATACATCGGTAAAAATCAAACATTAGCAATGCGTTGATTCCCAAAGAGACTACACCTTCAAAGGAAAGCTACATCTTCTTAAATTTTCGGTCCTACATGTTTTTACCCTATTTTTTGGCTTATTTTTCACCCCGATTTCTTTTCTTCTTTTTTTAATTTGGCGTCCGCTACTACACGAAAACGCATAGCTGCATACGTTAATTCATTTAAATTAGAAATCTCGATCCCAATTTTTAGAATCAGATTCCATTTTTTGATTAGAAAAAAAAGCAAATGCCCGGAATTGTTTAAAATACCCTAAAAGTCACATTGTACATTGAATGAATTGAATCCAGTTTATCAAAGCATTTTTAGATAATGGCTCAATCTTTAGTTCAGTATTTTAAGTTGATGCAAAACATTACTAGTAATCTTTCCTGACAGCCTCTGCGGAGGCGACCCTCCTCCCTGTGGCTTACGCCCTATTTAGTTTCCTACAGTTTTGTTCAATTTATACTAATCAGTCAACCCCAAAGGGAAAAATACTCCCACTTGGCTTGGGTGTAGTTCTACTTATGTTAATAAGAACTTCTCAAGCCAAATAATTATCAAAATTTTAGCTAGCCCCCATTCCTCCTTCCAAGAAATCCCTTGATCTGCCATTGACTACAGCATGGTCAACATTGATCTTTTTAGTGTACTGTGAACTAATTAAAGGATCCATTAATAGTTGAAGTACGTACATACCATAAAGAAACCACCCAAACATCTAAAGTCTCTCGGAGTATATTAGAGAACAAAAAGACACCATGGAAAGCAAACTTTTGAAAGCAAGAAAATAACGACTTCGAAAGTTAACTTTCCAGAAAACTAAACTTCTTGGGTGATGGGAGTAATTATCTTAGTTGTCAGACTGATTGAGTCAACAATAAAGAATAGGCAACTTTTGTTTCATCCCCTCGTTAGTAACCACAAATCTGTCCACCTACTAATTGAACGATTCAAGGAATGAGAATGCTTATAGGGCGAAAACCTCGTTTTAGCTTCCACGAAAAAATGGCTTTTTATCATCATCTCTTGCTGACACAAGAAAGTCAGAAGGCAAAGTTAACCAAGCCGATAAGCAAAAAATTATAATTAATAGGTCTGTTTTGTCACGTGACCAACTAGACTTAGAATTTTTGTGACTCATTACATTTTAAACTATATTTCAGGAGATTTGACGTCCAAGAGTCTAATTTGATGTTTCTTCTTCCATATAATATTTTTATTTAGAACCATATAATATTCCATATAATATAATTCCATATAATATTTTTATTTCATTTTTAATATTTTATTTTAGAATTTTTTTTTTATTTTAGAATTTTTTATTTTTATTTTATTCAATATATTTATTTTATTTTTATTTTATTTTATTTAGAATATTTTATTTTTATTTTATTTATAATATTTTATTTTAATTGGGAATGATCGGGATCAACTAATTTCAGAAAGAACCACGTCCATCTACTGAAAATATTTTGATACAGCTATTGCAGGACCGCGTCCAAAATATTCAGAAAAAGTTTCATTTTACTGACTTTCACGACAGGAAAATCTGACAAAAAAACTGACTAGATGGACAAAAAACTGAATTGAAAATGTACTTTTTCCCAAAGAAAAAACAAATTCAATATGTCAGAAGACAATAGCTTCTAGCTTAGGTTCAGAAAGATATTTAGCCAAAACTCCAGAAAACTTTACTTAATTTATCTGATTTAATCATCAGCATAGGGCCCAATCCCAATTTTTGCATTCCTTTTTTCTACATTTACTTGCAAAATTATATATAAAAAAACACAAAAAAACTAGTCGATTGATGTTACGAAAAACGACTGTTAGTAATGCTTGTGAAAAACCACTACTTCTTCTTTTATTTCTTCAGAAATCAGAAAAAAAGACATTAAGGGAAGGGCATCAGTCAGAAATGACGAAGAGAAAGGAAGAAATAAGGTTCATCAAACCTGCAATTAACCTTGTGAAGAAAAGACAGAGAAAGTAATCTCAAACACATTTCTTCACCGAAAACACAGAATTTTGGCCTATTTGAAGCAATGGGTTTGCCTAAAAAGAGAAAAATCGGACTCATCCTGACTTGGCCAAATTTCTAGCTTTTTGTAGAAAGTCTGACTTGGTGACAGCCCTGGCAATGACAATGAAGGCAAAGGTTTGATCCTTAGGATGGCACTGATGGAGACCAAACCAAAGCAGAAAGCTTTGCAGCAAAGACGAAATTAAATCGGGACCCTAACACTGTCGACCGTCCTTAATATTGAGGAATGTGAATGATGCTAGTCCCCTCTCTATTCCAGGTATGTCAGGTATGGCCATGATGTTCCCCAAAACTATACACTCATATTTAAAGGATGAAGAGGGAAAAGATCATCCAAAGCCACTGAGGGTGCTCAGGACATCGGCAATTGTCGACGTTTCAATAAACAGGTATTTTTCTACAAAGACAGGTAGCAAGCCTGTCGCCTAACCTTGTAACAGATGGGATTAGACCCCGAACCCGTAATACTAAGCAAAGATTAATCCACCACGCTACCACAGGATACACATTCACATGTAACTTTTCATATTTCAGAGACGGGCCCTGGATAATTCAGTTCTGACTACGTGGCTGTTTGGAGTCAAACTAAAAAATTTGGCCAGGGGTTTCGCAATTCTCTACTACACCCTAAGATTTGAAGAAAGTCTTTTAAAATAGCATTTAAAGCTAAAACACTGTTTCTGACTGGCGGATAAATATGTTAAGCATTTTGTAATTATTACGGCTTGTAATAATTATAGTTATTGAGCTTACTACAATATACCAAATTTGGCTTATTTCAAGTGTTACTATTTATCATATTCTTGATTTGATGATTAATGTACAGGTAATATTTTAATAATTTTTGTTCACATAAATCCATCTTAATTTCACACTATTCCAATATAACCGGATAATAAATAATTTAATGGCTTCATTTCATGCGTTCAACTACTCTCCTTCTTGTAGTGATCACTTCGATTTCAGATTTCAGAGTTCGAACTAGTGTAATAAAATAAGCGTTCTTATTTCGTAGTCAGCCTCCGTTTTATTATCAGTTTTCTCTATACGACGCTTATGTCCTAATTTGTCAAATTCAACTGTCCTAGATCAATCTGATTTAGCTTTGTCACTCATCCTTTATTAAACTTACGAGATTCAACTTTATTAATGCTTTTTATTTTCAGTAATTACGAAATCATGTTTTATTAAACTTTAAGAGAGATGATCATATAAGGCAGAAAATGGCATAGATGTCGTCTATTGTCGGCACCTGTTTCTTAAAAAAATACTTTTACGACTAGACAAATAGCAAGATTTCTAATTCAAGAAATTCCATCGTACCATTAGAGACTATTGTTAGACCGTTGTAGTATAATCAAATGCTACGCTGGTACAGCCCAAAAAGTGTCTTCAGCATCTAAGAATTTTCAGAATGTAAAAAAAAATTCTATATCTATAGATCCCAATAATCACAAATGGAGCTGAACTCATCTACTTCATTTTAACATTGCCCATCAATACTTTACCACCTTTTCCTTATCTCTTTTCTTCTGTAGTTCCCCGAATCGGGCAAAATAAATGACAGGAACTTTAAAATCAAAGTTGCCATTAGAATGAAAAATTGCAGCATGCAAAATCTACAGAGAAAAATTCTTTTTTCTTATTCTGTTCAAGATTTATTATTTTTTTTGCTACGCATGTGACATCTGATTCCTGATATTGCTTGTCAATATGGATCTTCGGTATAAATAAATAAATAAGTAAAACCAAAAAAAAAAACAGGAAAAAGCTTCTTGATAGAAAACCATAAATATATCTGATGAAAACAACATCGTAATGTTATGAAGACATGAAAGAAAATACGGCGCATGCGTTAAAACGAAAATACATAAATTGTCAAACATTATAAGGTATACAGTGCATACTATGAAATATTTGCTCCAATATTTTATTGGATCAGTTATTTTCAGGCCTCCCAATGAAACTTTACCCCTCTCCCCCGAAAAACCTGAAATACGGCACAGTTTCTGTTAGACTAGCCCCCTTATTTTCCAAAAAAAAATTCAATAGCCATGTATTCAATAGAAAATGCAAAGAATACGGCATTAGACTTTACGATTGCTACCGGCGATGCTTATCTCCGTTTCTTGACCCTTCAGCCACGAAGTGCAACGGGGGCTTGGGGGCCAATCATCCTGTGCTTTCGCACACCCTTCCTGTTTACCTTCCACAGATTTCTCCAGGTACCCATTTAGAGCTGGGTCGACTCTGGCTGAGCTTACATGGTCACGCCTCTGACCCCCGTCCCAAACTAAACAATCGGGTACACTAGGATTCGAACCCTCGCCCTCTCAGACAAAGGATCCTGAATACAGCGCACCAACTCACTCGGCCAGGACGGCTCAGTATTCAATAGCACTCAAGATGTAATGCAATTTTAGATGTAAGTTCAGATGACTTACTCTTCGTGACTTCTTCCAGTTGTTTCATAAGGATTCTCTCTCATTGACCTTGTTTTAGGATCATAATATGCGGATTCCGGATCCAAATTTCTTAGATATTTGGCTGTATCTTCTCTAATGCGTAAATTTCTGACAGTAATCCTCTGCTTGGAATCCACTTTAGTTCCGGGCATGTCAACGCTGTCAGCATACTTGTCATCATCTTCATCAGAATCCTCATCTGTCTGTAACACAAACTTAATTAATGCCCAGAAACAGTAAGTTTAAAAAAAAGTTAAAATATGATCAAACCAAGCAATGAAGAGGATAATCCAAAGAGGAATTTCTAAAGCCAGTAAATCGTAGAACCAACTAATTGAATATTTCAGCTCTAAGTCAGGATGTTTTATTGTTGGTTTTAATATTAATTTTCTTGTTTTTATCGTAAGTTTAGAAATTATTTCATATATGAGGGGGTTGTCCCTTCCTCAAACCTCACTCTTTACACTAAAGTCTTAAAAGTTCTTCCGAAACAAATATCATTAGAATTCAACAGCACTTGTGTTTGAATAGTCTTTATTAAAAAATTTTGACAAAAAGTCAAAACTTTAGCGTAAAGAGCAAGGGCTGAGGAAGGAGCAGCCCCCTCATATATGGAATAATTTCTACTCGTTTTAATGTTGCTCCCTACTTCCAGTTGAACAAAATTCTTCATTTTATTTTATTTCTGACCGTCTATCTTGCTAGAAAATTCCCGTAGCCCCCCCCCCCCCACGCCTATAGAATTCCCCCGGAAACTTCCCTCCCCGTGGGAAATCCCCCCCTTACAGAAAATAGCATTAAAAAACCCCGTGTATTTCCCGATAACAAATATTATATATGAACAATGGGCAAATTTCTTAACTTACAGGCCTTTCGCCTGGAACTAAATAGGGGTTCGTGTGATCCCCCAAAAGTATAGTCATCAGAACTTTTAACTATGCCAAATCAAATAGCTATTTCAAAATTGTGATCGGATACCTTTGGGAAATAAAGGGGCATTGGTGGGGGGAGGGCGCTAGTTGCCCTATAGTCATCTTGGTCACTTAAAAAGGACACCAGCACTTTTGATTTCTGACCATCCCTGAGAGAAAAAAATACCACATGATTATTCTTCTTGCAAAGAATGCAAGATTCCATATTTTTTGTAAAAAGGACCTTGAAACCTCTACAACAGGGTTCTCTGATATGTTGAATTTGATGGAGTGAATTTCATTTAGATCACTTGACTTTTTGGGAGTGTTTCTCCATTTTTTTAAATATCGAGCTAATTTTCTCAGGCTCATAACTTTTGATGGGTAACATTAAACTTAATGAACTTAATATATTTGGAATCAGCATAAAAATTCAATTCTTTTGATGTGTCTATTGTTATTGAATTGTTCAGTTTTATAGAGTTTCGGTTACTATTGAGCCGTCTTCATACAGTTTTCGCATTACTACCAAAGAGTATGGGTCACTCATAAGAGTGGGAACTATCGCTACTGTCGATAAAAATAAAAGAAATAAAAAAAAACTATCAAAACGATCTAGGATTTGGCAACACTTGGCATTTTTAACTGTAATAATAAGAATAATTAGTTTAATCAGTGCAATTGGTATAATTAAGATAGTAATATGTCTGGTGTCAGTTTGGGCAGAAAAGCGATGGAAAAGCTTGGGAAAATGCCACGCGTCGCCAGGCACTAGATGACGTTGATAGTTTTTTTTTCTTTCTCGAAACTAGCGCCAGTTTCCACTCTTATAAGTAATCCATACTCTTTGCATTACTCCTTATATTATCATTTTCAGTACCTGAAGTGCAAACAGAAGCCCCCATCACCACCGATTTATCATAAAATCAGTTTTTTTTTTCTCACATAGGATTTGTGTATGATTCCAAAGAAATTATGATTTTTAATGATTCTTCTTCAAAATGGTATATTTTTTTCAGCATTTAATAGAGCTCTTTCCTACTTATTTCAAATGCAGTCAATCTAGCAACGAATAGCTCACGACAATCTGTTATTAGTTGCAACCGAGTCTGTTGAATTTTTGAATTAAAATCAACTTGGTGGAAGTGAATAAAAAACTGAGAGCCATGGCTAAATAGAGTTAAGCCAAGACAGATGGTCTCTGTGATAGACAAAGCTGGTATAATTTTTTCAAAATTAAAAAAAAAAAATATAGGCGATCATACATCCTAGGGCAGAACTAAGGTAGATAGGCATACAGTGTTAGAGCACTGTCAGCACATCGAGTGCTGTCAACTAGAAGCTCAAATTTGTTAGCCACTCTGAATTCCCCATATGTCCCTTATATAGTCAACATCTACCTGTAATTCATCTGTGTCAACATTGCAGGGTATTATTTTTACATTTGCCTGTATTTTCTTGCATACTTTGACTGTTTTTGATTTTAACAAATCCCTCCCCTCCCCCCCCCCCTCTCCATGTCTGATATAAGTTCCTGTGATTGCTCTCATCGACCTTTGTATTCGAAAAGTCCAATGAAGTCTATAAGAAATTTTATGCTATAGCCTACAGAACTAAAAACAATCAAATCACTTGGATTACTAATGTCCTACGCAAATCCTTTAATCATTCAACTTTCTTGTGATTCATTCTATTAATCCAGTGCTTTTTTGCAAAGTCAATAGTTATAATGAATTACGGTGGGATCATTTTAATGCTAAATAAGCCGATCTTGTAAAAACGGAGATCTTTCACAAAAATATTTTAAAAGATTATGCCTTAAAACACACTTCTTAAACGATTTTTTATTAAATCCCCAAATTTGTTGACTACATCATTGGCTAAAATAAAAAGCTCGAAATGCCTACTAGGGTTCTAATAAAATAGGAGAGATGAGAATAGTACTACCCAGGTAGATATTTTGGACAACATTCCGTGTGTATGTTTATGAACTCACTAAAAAGTAGTTCAATGGAAAAACAACCAAACGCGAAGAACTTGCAATAACTCAAAGTTTTTCTTGGTTGAGATTCTTTAATTCTGGAAAGTTTTCATCAAGCACTGATTCTTCTCCAAGGATCGTACACTGCATAGCCGTTCATTTCTGTTGGGTTTTTTTTCGCGAAGTTTCGTACTTCAGGTTTTTACAATTCTTACAATTTGGGTTTTTATTTTTTGTTTTATTTTTTCGCGTTGTTTTTTTTAGCATTCTGTTTTTATTTGCTTTGTCTCGTTCGCGTTTTCATTAAAAAAAAAATATGAGCGTGTTTCCTTTAAACTTTCTCTTATAGCGCTGAAGAAGGAAAGCATCTGCCTTTGCTAAATATTTGTCTTTTTTCATCCAGTATTTCCGTTGGCCTTAGAAAGACCTCATTCTCGATCTTCATTTTCTATTTCCAACCAAGAAAATTTAACTTTCCGACCTAGTTCATTCAGACTTCAAAAAGTTGTCTGAACACTACTTAAATGCAATAAAGAACGTTTAAACTTTAGAACATTCTTTTCAACTTACATCTTCCTGTCCCTTTTCAAGGCGCTCTGCTTTCATAGCTCTTTTTGCCTCTTCCATTTTCTTATGTTCATCAATAACGGCTTGATATTCAGATGGGTCATAAGCATTCCACCTATCTCGCTTCCCTTCAAAATCAAGAGCCAATTCCCCAGGAAGTATTTCATCTGGTGCTATATTACGACCTAAAAATCAGAAAAAAAATATAAATCTGTCTCTGACCACTTTAAGAAAGGGGAAAAGTAAAAAAGTCGCTATAAACAATTCTATAGTGTATTATCACAACTAATCCCAAGTAATTGTACAATTAAAGAGGGAACCTGAATCATGATATTGTTTTCAAGCATAAGAGGGGAGAGCTTTTATGAACAGAAAAAGAAAATCAGTAGATTCAATAGCAGGTTAGTTGCCATCAACAAGTGACTAAAAATAGATCCCACAAGTCCCAATGTCCCATTGGGCATTGCAGCCTAACAAATGGAAACAAATTAGAATCGAAGCAATACAAAAGAGAGCATCATTTTTAAAGTACATCTTAAAGATTATTTTTCAAGTACAAATACCGAAAGCTCTTATGTAAAAATAAAATAAAAAAAAAGAATAAGAAAATAAAGAGCAGAAACCTCTGTTCTTTTATAAACAGAAAATGAAAATCATTAGATTCAATAGCAGGTTAGTTGTCATCAAGAAGTGACTAATAATAGATTCCACAAGTCCACAAATGTAATTTGATAGACGAAGCTTCAATTTCATAGAATTGGACAAGGTTTTTTTTTTCTAAACTAATTTTCAGAGATTTTCTAAGATTTTTGTTAGGTATAGTTTGCAAGGTATGCCATCAACAAGTGACTAATAATAGATCCCACAAGTCTGAAATGTATGTCCCATTGTGCATTGCAGCCTAACAAAGGGAAACAAATATAGAGTCGAAACAATACAGAAGAGAGCATTATTTTTACAGTACATCTTTAGAGTACACAAAAAAATCGAAATGCATGTCCCATTGGGCATTACAGCCTAACAAAAGGGAACAAATATAGAATCGAAGCAATACAAAAGAGAGCATTATTTTTAAAGTACATCTCAAAGATTATTTTTTAAGTACGAATACCGAACGCTCTTCTACTAAAATAAAATAAACAAAGCAAAAAAATAAACAGTTAAGTCACCCTGCATGACATACGTGAGATCTTCTGCCAGATTGTTTTACCACTTTTAAATCTATACGATTTCGTATTTTTTTTTTTTTTTACTTTTGAGGATTGATTTATATTTTTGATCTTTGACGAATTACATGCTTTTGATTTATGCGTGACTTATTTTTTTATATTTTTTGCGGTTTCTTTTTCATTTTGGTTTCAGTTTTCGACCTATTAAGTTATCACGTATCTTAGACAGGTTAAGATCCGATTCATGAAGATCCGATCACTCCTTCGTAAGTTAAAAATACGTCATTTTTTCTAATT
The DNA here is from genome assembly GCF_032884065.1 of Artemia franciscana. Taxonomy (NCBI): domain Eukaryota; kingdom Metazoa; phylum Arthropoda; class Branchiopoda; order Anostraca; family Artemiidae; genus Artemia; species Artemia franciscana. The sequence goes on along the minus strand of NC_088869.1, from coordinate 21,998,087 downwards.
TTTCAGAATTACCCCCCCCCCAATAGAGCAGATCCGTTCCAATTATGTCAATCACGTATCTAAGACTTCTGCTTATTTTTCCCAACAAGTTTCATCCCGATCCCTCCAATCTAAGGGTTTTCCATGATTTTAGGTCTCCCCCCAAATTCCCGCCTATGTCACCAGATCCGGTCGGGATTTATAATAAGAGCTTTGAGACACGATATCCTTCTAAATGTCAAATTTCATTGAGATCCAACCACCCGTTCGTAAGTTAAAAATACCTCATTTTTTCTAATATTTCAGTATTAACCCACCCCCCTCCCCAACTACCCCAAAGAGAGCGGATCCGTTCCGGTTATGTCAATCATGTATCTAGGACTTGTGCTTATTTTTCCCACCAAGTTTCATTTCGATCCCTCCACTCTAAGTTTTTTCCAAGATTTTAGGATTCCCCCTCCCAATTTCCCCCCCCCCTAATGTCACCAGATCCAGTCAGGATTTAAAATAACAGCTAGGAGACACGAAATCCTTCCAAACATCAATTTTCATTAAGATCTGATCAACCGTTCGTAAGTTAAAAATACTTCATTTTTTCTATTTTTTCCGAATTAACCGGCCCCCACTCCCCCCCCCCCCAGATGGTCAAATCGGGAAAACGACTATTTCTAATTTAATCTGGTCCGGTCCCTGATAAGCCTGCCAAATTTCATCGTCCTAGCTTACCTGGAAGTGCCAACCGGTAGCAAAGTAGCAAAACCGGGACCGACAGACCGACAGAATTTGCGATTGCTATATGTCACTTCGTTAATACCAAGTGCCATAAAAATTGATTCGAGCTCTGATCGCTCACGATTTAGGATTTGTAAACAGCACGAAACAGAAATAGACAAAAAATATCAAAGCTCACTTTCAAGACCAGGGTCAAAACTCAGACCTGAAGATTATATTATCTCCTGCCAACGAAGATGATGAACCGGGACCTTGTCTCCAGTGTGATTAGTTCTAGGAAATGATCAGGACTGTTTTATCACATAAACTTTACCTACGGTTAATATGAACCATTTCACTTTCATCCACGAAAACCAAGGGGGTGGAGGGGGAGCAAAATAGATTTTTAAATATCTAGGTGGGGGAGAATTGTCATTTTGTGACCCCAATTTTTCAAAGAAAATACAAAAGAAAGGCATTGTTCAATGAAAATGCCTAAAAAATGTACATTTCAAAATTCAAGAGGGGCAAAAACGTCTAGGGGAGCATAGACATAAAAAGGGTGCACAGAACAAAAGTGAAGTAGGAGTTATGGGTAAGACAGCTAAGGCAGTTCTAAAATGCCTTCTGATTGGATAACAGGTCGGCAGATAGTTTTAGCAGAAACTGGTGGTTAAAACACTAAGCCAAAGGGAAAATCTGTACTGACGTTGACAGTGTTGTATAGCTACTTATCTTTGGAAGGAGATAGAATCACAGGTGAAAGGTAATGTTCGAGCGAAGAAGGCGACAGTATGAGAAAGAATCAAGCAATCAGACGGCCAGAGAATTAAGGAACCGCTGTCCCCTGATGAATTACTTCAATATTATACTAATAGGCAAAATTTGTATATAGTTTTAGGGAATGGATGGTGGGAATTTGATTATATTTTTTGGTTTAAGATATGAATTGACATTGATTTGTTTAAAAAGGAGCTTCAATGTCAATCAGCTATCAGATGAGTCATTGATTTAATTTTGCAAAAAAATAGATCGTTTCGATTACTTCTTCCTATTTATTATTTTTGCTGATTTTTGTTTCTTGCAATTCAATTTTTCCCTTCAATTCCTGTGCATTCAGTATGTCAGTCAAATTTGAAGGTTTACTCACGACAATAATTATTGGCGTCGATTTTCTATATTTTGAGTATTTTTCAGATTTTTCTGGGATGTTTTTGTTCACTTTTATAGCCTAGTTGATTTTTCTTCTTTTTTGGAGCAGTTAGACAACGTGGTGTAAATATTAATGAATTAAATTATTTAAAAAAACGGAAATTTCACTGTGAATTTAGGATATTTCTGAATTAATTGTGAGGAAGAGAATTTAAGATAAATAGGGGGATTTAGGCACAAAAAAAAAAGATCCGTTACATAATTTTGGCGCTTCCAAAGAAGGGATGCCCTATGATATAAGGGAATCGACCAAAACGCTCGGGTAAATAACGATAATTAGTAAATAATTTGAGTAATAATTAGTAAATAATATGATAATGGTAATGAGTTACAGGAAATATTTTCCATTGAAAACAATTACCATTTAACCTAGAATTAAATCCTTTTAGTTTTTACTACCCAATATCAAGGATTGACTGATATAGTAAAGTTTAAGTCTTTTTATTTCCTTTTTTCTGCACATGTAGGTGATTGTAAATGCAGTTATTAGCTTTGCAATTTAAAGACACAAACATAAGAAAAAACTTTTTAAGGTTCATTACATATTTAGATTATTTTCCTACTGATTTTAATTTTTACCACCAATCCCTATCATTGTTCCTTCATACAGATTTGCGTCCTTCTTTTTGCAGTTAGGTTTTTCATTGTGTTAGTTCTTTTTTTACGAGAAATGGAAATCCGGCAATATTTTCTTGTGAGACATATTTTAAAAACATAATTTTACTTTATCTCTTGAGTGAAATCAGCTTGAAATGAGAATCTGGATAATACGATTTATTTTATTTCATGTATCATGAATTTCATTGAAAATAAGTAATACATTTTTCGTGAGGGAGTATGTGAAGTAGGGAAAGATAATATTCCGCCCCGCACAAGCATCTTTAGACAAAATATTATAACTACTTTTACCAAAAAAGGAGAAAAAATAAGCAATAAATCTTATTTTGTGTGTATATTGAATAATTGTATGGTAATGTTTCCAAACGAAAATTTTTTCAGGTATATTAAATCTCTTTCAGTCAACCGCTCTATGAAAGCCAAAATATTACTATGACAATTTTCCCCTGTTCCTCTTTTTCTTTTATTTGTGAAACTACAGATTTATTAGCAGAAAAGACTAAGAAAAAAACAAAGACCTTCACATAAAAGCATATTAGCTCCGCCTGTAAAGAACCAGGTTCTCCAGGGCCTTGGGAAACAGCCTGTCCTAAGCCAGGAAATAAGAAGGAGGGTTGGACGATGGGCTTCTCACCTATCCCTATAAAAACGATGATTTTCGAGTCGACAATGGATAGTCTCAGATCTGATTATACTTCATAATCCGCTCCAGGACACGTTTTCTGACAACGAAACAACTCTTTTGCCTTGAGTTTTGGAATGTAAGGAATATTCTCCCTAATACGCATCCTGGCCGCATAGAGGGTGAAATTAAGACCTTCCGCTCATATAACGTTGACATAGACTTTATCGGAAGCCAGACTCATAGGTTTTAGGATCTGCTAAGAAATCGATGCTTGAGTTCATGCCGAAAAATGAAAGAATCCTATAATCTCGTTTTTAAACTGACAGTCAAAAATGACTGTCATAGCTGCTTATGCCCCAACAAATGAGGCTAAAGATTCATCAGAAGATACGTTCTATTTTAAATTAAACGATCTTGTCAACTCGATACCTGAACATTATATTCTCGTTTTATTTGGTGATTTTAATGTCAAAGTTGGGATGACTGTTATTGTGCACCACAAGTGATTGGCCAGCATCGTCTTGGTTTACTAAATGTTAATGTAGTGCGTCTAACTGACCTTTGCACTAGTAATAGCCTAATTGCTGGTGGATCTTGGTTCCCGCATCGTGATACACACAATTATACATGGATATAGCCTGATGGGACTACACGGAGACAGAGCGGTCACGTTCTTATCAGAAAGCGGCATAGACACTGTCTAGAAGATCTCGAACTTTTCGTGGGGCCAATTCGTACTCTCATCATCAACTAGTGATTGCTAATTGTAAATTAAAGCTAAAGACTGTTCCCAACTGCAAAAAGACTATGGAAGTGTTTGATGTTCAAAAGCTCCATGATAAAAAAAAATAAGGCAAGCTTATTATGCTGCCCTATTTAATAAGTTTGAAAGTCTAACATGCGATGAAAGAGTTGTCTCAGCTGACAAGAAGTCAAACATACTTTTGGATCCTATAAGAGGAGTCGTGGAAGAGTCAGCTGGTTACACGGAAAGAAAGAGGGAGCAGTGGACTAGTAATGGCTCCTGGAAACTCATGCAAGAGGAGAAACAAATTAATATCCAGCAGGAATGCTACGATAGTAATGTGACCCCTCACTATAAAGACCAACTAAAGCCCTAATATAAACAAACCCAAAAAGCTGAAAAGTGGTCTACAGGGAACCACAGACGTTGCATCTTGGAAACAAAGGGAGCCAAAGCTGAAGCAGTTGCCAGCAAAAGCTAGAATAGAAGAGTGTACCGAATCAGAAGGGAGATTTCTGGTAAATTTTGAAAAGAGCCTTTGTCTGGATTACCACTCTTTGAACTGGATATTAGCCTTGAACCCATTAGTTTACTGGAAGTCGAAATCGATTTACGAAACCTGAAGAATGGCAAAGCTGCTTGAGTTGACGGTCTACAGCCTGAATCATTAAAATACGGCGTCGCGATCTTAGCGAATTCTCTAATACGAAATTTTAAACCAGATTTGGGAAACTAAGAGTGTCCCCAATGACTCAGAAAAGGGGTCATTATTAAACTTTTTAAGAAAGGTCGAACCGTTGATTGCTATAATTGGCGAGGTGTCACCTTACAGTCCATAAGAAGCAAAGTCTTTTGCCACATACTCTTAAATCATATTCAGTCGAGAATTGACAAGATTTTGAGAGATGAACAACCTGGCTTTCAACCAAACACTTGTGCTGATCTAATATTCAGTTTAAGGATGTTAATTGAAGAATCAAATGAATGGCAGACTGAAATAATAATAGCATTTATTGACTTTCTAATGGCTTTTGATTCCGTACATATACAATCTTTATGGAGAATATTGCGACACCATGGGTTTCCTGACAAGATTATTAGTATAATTGTTGCTTTACATAACGACCAGCTTGCGCTGGACGAACCAACGATGAAAACCTGACTGAATTGAAAGATCCACTCCGATGTACGAAAAGGTTGCATCCTCTCTCCTGTGCTCTTCACGATCCTCATTGACTACATACCCCAGACATGTCATTTTATTTGAGGGATACAGTTGAATGAGAGCCACTCTATCTTCAATGGTGATCTTGCTGAGGATATTGCACTCCTTTCTCATATAAGGAAAGACTTACAGCAGAACATCACAGAGTTTGCAAAAAAAAAAAGCCGAACGAGTAGGATTGGCAATCAGTAACCAAATAACAACGGTCATACGCAAGAATATTAATTCAAAACTGGTCTGACCACTAATGGTCCGTTCTGATGATATAGAGGAGGTAGCAGAATTTAAGTATCTTGGGGATCATCACGGATTGCATGTGAAGGCAACACTTTTACCAAACTAGGTAAGGTCTGGAAAACTCTCTAAAGGTCGAACTCCAACTCCTAAATAACAATGTTTTCTTTGTGCTATTGTATGGATACAAGACAAGGGCATTGACAAACCAACTTGAAGGACGACTTGAATTGCCTCTGGCGCTTTCTGGGCATCCAGTGGTCAGATAGGGTTACGAACACCTTCATAGGTGAAAAAGCAAAGCAACCATTGATAGTTGAGAGAATTCGAAACAGTAAATGGCGGTATTAGAGCTACATGGTCCTTCACGATGTTTGTTGTTGTGCCCCCCCTTATTAGAAGACGAGGATGGCAAAAGCGTCGCTTGGCTGATGCCTAGAGAGGGAGGCTACATTGTTGGGTACATCTTTGCTCCGCCTGTGACCGCAAGCTCTTCAGAAGTCATCAAGGAGATGCATCGTTGTCGCCTTATGCCCCAACTGGCTTGGGAAGAACTAATCTAATGAAAAAAAAATTCTTACAGTAGGAAGAGAGAGCGATGAGATGCATTATAGAACCAGAGATATATGTCTTTTATGAAATATTTTCTATAGATAATTGGTTTGTAATTTTTATCCCTTAGCATCAGAATTAGGAAGGGATTTAAATACACAGTCTTGGCGAGAGGATATATACTTGTCCTGTGGTGCCACAGTGTGTTTGACCTGAGCTTGGTATAGTAGGACCCAGAAACCGAACCCGGGTGTAACAACACACTGCAGGGCCAACACAAGGGCCTTAGTAGTCAAGAAGCGTCGTTAATTCGACACAGATATAGACTGCGTCTAGGCTATATCTTATTAATTAAGAATAATCACATACACTGATAATGCTCAAATGTTTGGCCTTATTGTCCCCTCTAGCTTAAAATTTCGGTCCTACTGATCAGATACCGAAACTTATTCCTTTCAGAGAACTATAAATTCCTTTCAGATGTACCAAAAATTAAATTATGACATACCAGTAAACTTAGCACCATTAATCCTTGGCCTTTCAAGACAATTCTTCTTTGTGTGCCCCATAGCCCCACAATTCTCACATGCTCCTTTTCGATACTTAGTGGCAATCTTTGTCTGCAAAAATCAAAAATTTAAATAGTAATAAACCCTCCAATCTTTATTACAACCAAAAAGACATTTTTTTTCTTCACTACATGGAATGAATTTAATTTTAATGATATCCCTTCCCTATCCCCTTAGTATAATCTCAGAATTAAGAGAAAGTGAAGAAGAGAGAGGGGGGATATAGGAGGGAGAGGAGGAGAAAAAGGGAGAAACAGGATGTATATGAAAGAGCAAGAGGGAGAGAGAGACAGTAAGAGACAACTAGGCTAACTTGGTACCTGTACAAAGCCAACAATCTGACCACCTAGTACTGTGGTTTACTAAACGACATAAGGAAATAGAAAATTTTAGCTGCAACTACATTAGATGTATCATTGCACAAATATATCTACAACTCCTTTACTCTTTTAAAAAATTCCTCAGGTTTTTTGAATAATTTGCTGCCCAACAGAAAAAAAAACAGTGCATGTCAAGTAGCAAACAGTACAGAATGTTACTTTCTAAGACAAAACATACGTTTTTTTTTGCTTTGAGTGGCTTTGGTGCCACTGCTCCCCTCCCCTCCCCTGCAGAGTGCACTATCTACATCCTCTTATATGCCTTAAATATTTTAAAAGAAAGCCACATTGCAGTAAAGGGTCACCTTTCTTTTTTCATAGTGCCCTTTAATGGTACACTTGTTTACTATTCACTTGGGAAAATACTGACACAACTTCCATTTTATTTAATTGAAAGTCTCCAATTTAGTCCTTTTAATTCCCAGAAATAGCAATTTCTCCTTATTACCCTCCTAATCAAAGTGTGAGTTCATATGCTTATATAATAAAGAAGGTAATTTTAAATCAATAAAAACAAATTGAGCTTACAGTATCAATTCCTTTAACATACCACTCGCCAACACGAGCCACTTGTTTTTGTTTCTCTGACTGAACTCTCTGATGTTTGAGGGTAGCTCCTTTGGCTCCAAAGTACCATGGTGCAGTAGATATGTACTGTGGAATATGAGGATTAATGTCTCTGCCACTCTCATCTACTGCTGCTGGGGCTGTTCCAGCCTAGAAAAAAAATAAATAATAATGAGTGCCCATCCTCTAAACTTGGCAGATGAAAAAAACAGCTTGAAAATCAGTATTTTGAAACGTTTTGGAGGAGATAAGAAGAAAATTGTAAATACTTGTTAAACAGCTTTGATGGCAGTTTGGATTTCCCCTTTGCTTGGAAAAAAGACAACATATCATACACTAGTAGTTTACAATTGTTTTTAGTCCCCCATATTTTTTTTTTAATTGTCTTAATTCATTCTCTCATTGTTTTTCTGCAATGAGTTTCTTCTGCATTCAACGTTTTTCTGCAGTCAACTGCAGAATTAGACAATCAGTTAGTCAAATCCTGTAGTAAAAGATATTATGAAGCTTCTAAAGAGAGACCTCATGTTGGTCTTTCTTTAAGTAACTTAGTAAAGGGCTTGTTTTGGGGTTGGTCAACATATTTATATGTCAGTAACATGTCATAGTGTCCACATTTGAAAGTCAAAGATGATAGTTTTAGGGCAGATAATTTTTTACATTATGGTTTCTCACTAAGTCCAGAGATGCTCTTTTGTAAAAAGGACCAACAACGCAAGTTCCAAAGTCAAAACTGGTCTTGCAATTGTCTTATACAGCTTCAAGAAGAATCTATGTGATTGGCTAGTAATTGTCCTTTTAATAGGCTCAGTTTCAAGCATATATTTACTCTGGAGACAGTTTGTGCAGAGCATTTGTGGAACTATAGAAGATTATCTATAGTGACTCCCTGGTGTTTACAACTGGTGCAAATTGCCAGGGAATGGGTATAATATCTCCCTATCATATTCATAGTATATTGGTGCAGAGGATTATTGTGACCAAAATGAATAATGAAACAACCTGATATATCAAACAACAGAAGCCATCTGTCTACCTATGCTTGTATTGTATTGATGATTGGTCAGGCACACTAAATAGTTTTGAATCATCTGCATAAAGGATTAAGTGGTTTCTGACTTCAGGTATCACTTCATTAATATAAAGAGGAAACAACATGGGTCTAAGAACAGTTCCCTGGAAAACATCACTTAGGACTTTACAGGGCTACAAGTATTAACAAGTTCATTGGGGTTACAAAGGTAAAGATAAATTTCTTCCAATTGATAACACAGAAGCCTTTTTTATCAAAGAAGAATGATGCCATTATGAAATTCAAGACAACAATGAAATATGTGGTTTTAGTATATAGTTAGACCTAGCCTACTGAAAAGAAAACACTTTAAAATTCTGAAAAAAAAAGTTTTTAAAATTTGTAATTTCTTTTTTTTTTCAAATCCTGTGACCTACTTACAATTCAACATTTTGATCGTAAATCTTACCTTAAATAGTCCAATAGAAGATCAAATAAAGCACAGAGCTCTAGTTGAGGAGTTGAAACAAAGAAAAGCTTATGGAAAGAGACAGATTTCATAATTTGTAAAGGTACCATCATTAAAGAAAAAACTTGCCAGTTGGAGCAATCTCCCCAACTGTCAAACAGTAATCATAATCTTGTTTCCCTGTCTGATGTTGACACTTCTCTTGTTTCTTCTGTAGCAACTAGTTCACCTGTTGTTTCTTCTTTGTTGTTTCATAGTGCTGTATCCAACAGTCTTACCAAACCTTTGGTTCCTGCTTACTGTAGTCCTGCATCCTCTCAGATTCCTGCCTCACAAGAAATGTGGTTGCTTAGCTCCAATGATGATAGCCTCCCTAATAAGCTTTCTGAACTTTCCTTTCATATGATGTCAGAAGAAATTGATGTTGCAGCAATTACAGAAGTTTCACCAAAAAACACCTTGTCAGTCTTATCTCCCAATGAAATCAAAATCAATAATTACCAACTCTTTTCTAAGCTGAATTCCCCACTTTGTCAAAGAGGAGTGTGCTCATACATAAGAGATGAACTAAAGGTTAATCTTATTCAATTTAATTCTCAGACTACTGATGGCATTGAGTCTGTGTGGATAAAAAAAACACAATCCAACAATCTCAATTGTATTGGGTGTTGTTTACAGAAGCCCCAGTGCTCCCTGTGTTTTGGACTCTATTTTGCCAACTATGATCTTGTCCTTTTGGGCTGAAATCTAATGGATTGATGGATCTGGTTTTTGTAATAGATTCTTCTTTTTTGTCTACCTTCTTTGAAAATTCCCTCTGTCAAACAATCCCACATCCAACTTGTTTTAGGGTTGGTCAAGTTGCCAACACTCTTGAACTTTTAATCTCAGGAACCCTAACCTTCTTATTAATGCAGAAGGCTTCAATGTTTATTATGGATAAGTAGAAACCCAGGTCACCTAGAATAGAAAGAGATCAGAATATTAAATTCTCCCTCTTTTCCAAACCAGTGACCTGGTACAAGATAGTAAACCATACCACATTTGAAATACCAGCATGTGAAATACTGGGTGGTGATTATGACTTAGTGGCTGTGGATGGTTTTAATCTGGTGTTTTGTGGGATGGGGTAAGGGCTATTCCAAGTAGACTTGGCAATGCTGTTGATGTCTCTTTATATTGGGTAATCTCTGACCTGGTGATGGATGCTAGTGACATAGTATCTTTATGTGGCATCTGCTTCTTCTGTAGATTGCCCCTTCATCATCTTGACTATGTAGGACCTCAGATTTATGTTGGCTCTTTTGATGATGCCAGTTTTCCATAGTTTACAGTGGATTTGTGTCTGGACTGGTTGTCCAATTTGTAGTGGCATCAGCTCTTTTGAGTGTCAGTCATGATACTTGATCTGGCATGACTGCTGTTTAATCTGATTTCTTTGAACTAGATTGTGGTGGAGGATCTTTGGTACAAGTAGTTCTTTTGTGCATGGAACTATTGCTCTTAGGTTTCTGCTCATTACCAATTGGGATGGGGAGGCTAATCTGTCAACAAGGGTGTTCCTATATTCTAGTAATGCTAACTCAAAGTTGTTTCCAGCCATATTGGTTTTGCTAAGTATATCCTTGGCCAATCTGTTTGACTGAGGGAAATTTGGTGATGATGTTGTTTGTGATATTTCCTATTCTAATATAAGTTTTTGAAAGAGTGATGAGGTGAATTTTGTGCCATTGTTGGTAATGAGTACATGGGGAATCCTGAAACATGCTAAGTGTCTCTTCAGGCAGTGTATGACTTGATGTGCATATGCATTTGCATCCCAATCAGACAACTTCAAAAAAACAACTGTAATAGTCAATGGTAACAAGGTGATATTCTCTGTTTTTTTTAGAAGATGTCACACCTGATTTTTTCCCATGGCAAGTGAGGGATGTCATGTGGCATCAAGGGTTCTTTCTGGTTTGAATTTTGGTATCTGTGTAACCACACCTGTTGATAATAGCAACCATGTAGTAATTATTTTGGAGTTGTGTCTATTTACCAAATAACCTTCTTCTAAGCAACAAAAATTTGTAAACTACAAACTAGTCTTTAAGAAACTTGCCAATGTCAACTGGAAAAAGCTTATTGGAAAACCTAATGAGCATCATCACCAATTAGCGAGAAAGCTAATTGGAAAAAGCTTATTATTGATGATATTAATGATAGTTTGTCAAATATAAAAACCAAAATTCTGCATGTTGAAAAGTCTTATACCAGAATTTTTCTGGCAAAACAGGTAAAAAGTTTACCTTTTTAAACTACTAAAGTAAGCAAGCTAATCAACAGAAAACCCTGAGCATGGAATTGCTATAGAAAAAATAAGACCACAGAAAATGATAAAGTCTTCAAATCTTTATCAGTTTTGTTAGTTAAACAACAAACCAAAAAAAGGTGTTGAAGATTTAAGGGGAAATTGGCTAAGGAAGTTAAGCATAGCCATAAATATTTCTGGCACTATGCCATTCAAAAATGTAGCAGCAAGAAACACATTCCCAGATATCCTGCACAATAGTCAATCTGTTGCTGAGAGTGAGCTAAAATTTTAAACCAATATTTCTCATTTGTTTTTCTTTCAATTACAGCATAATTTATCCTACACCTCCTGTATATGATGTATCACAAAAGATGGAGCCAATTCTGATTACTGATAAATTGGTTCTACAGGAACTTACATCCCTCAAACTGAACAAATCTACCAGTCCAGATGGTATTCACTCACATATCTTACATGAATGTTGCACAGTTTTGTGTCAACATATTTTCCTGCTGTTCAAGTTATAATTAAATCTTTCCAGACTACCTCAGGATTGGAAAATTGTCCATATCATTCCTATATTTAAAGAAGGGAGAAAGGACCTTGTTGAAAATTATCCACCCATTTGTATGACATGAGCAGTTGCTAAGATTCTTAAAAGAATATTCAACTCTGCAGTTGATAGACACCTTGAAGCAAATAATATTTTACACAGTCACAACACGGCTTTCATTCAGGAAGATCTGTTGACAACAACCTCCTTGAATTGTATGATCACATTACCAAGTTGCTTAACATTGGGGAGCCAGATGACATGATTCTGCTTGATTTTTCTAAAACTTCTGACAAAGTGTGTTACAAGTGAGTTGCAATTGAATTTAGTGTAGTCAAGATTGAAGATAAGTCTCTGCCCTGGATGCTTGATTTTCTTTATTTGCAATCTCAATGTGTTCAGTTCTTTGATTACTCTATCAATCACTTTAGCAAAGTGAATCTTTGCCACTTGGTAATTGCTTACTTCCATTACAAGCTGTCTAAACTGGAAACTATGCAGCAAAACAGCATAGTTTCCAGTTTAGAGCACTTGGAAATGCTGATTCTAGAAGTGCATCCATTTTTTAGCTTTCTAAATTCAATAAAATCCTCTGAAGTGGAGGGTCAACCAGAAATGAATATACTTTTAGAATTAGCATTTCTAAGTGCTCTAAACTGGTTCAACCATGGGAATGACTAATTGTACTATTTCTACTTGTTCTCCTAAAGTCATCAGTCATCTATGTAAGGGACTTGTGTGTCTTAAGCTTGAAGCTGGAATGTCTCTTGTCTCTTAAAAAAAAAAAAAAAAAAAAAAAAACATACAAGTTCTTGAAGATGTACACAGACCTGCCACTAAAGTAAAAATCTGGCATGCAGGAGCTTTCCTACCCTTTAACACTATTCAAACTGAATCTCTCTATGCTTGTTTACAGGAGAAATAGAGGGAGTGCTATTTTATTTAATTATTATTACAAATAGCAGTAAGCATCAATGCTTGTTGTACAGATTATTGAGGGCTAATAGGCCTACTCTCCCAGCATTATTTCCTATTATTGGAACCAATTCAAGAACTAGAGCTTTACATTTTACCATTTCCTGATCTTGTTGATGTTGTATCTTTGCTGTTAGGCCTATATCTATTTGAACAAAAGAGTGAAGTAGGCCTAATCACAGATGGGAAATATGTAATTTTGGCTATATATTACCACATCAAGGGGGGATAAAGTAAAGTTAAGCACTTATAGGAACAATATGAGCACTGTAAGGGTTTTAGGATTTTTTTTCAACATCACCTTTGGAATTTTATAGTGTTACTTGATGAATAGGCTTATTGTTGAATAATACCAAATAGGCTATATTAGGAACCGACAGGAGAAGTGGGTGAGGCATTGTAAGAAAATCAACCATGACATTTTGAAAGAGCATCAAATAAGGAATCTAATGAAAGGCCTAGAGCATATTTTTATTGGCATGTTTCCTTCAAAAGAGTCAGACACGACAATTTTACCAGGAATAAGGTCTGAAAATCAGCAATTTATCTTAGTTTGACGCTTGAAATACTCACCTTCCTAGCCTCTTCTAGCTCCTTAGCTTTTTTATAATCTTCTCTTGACTTTTTCTGAGGTTCATTATTACTAGAGGCCTTTTCTCTCAGCAAAGCTGAAAATGGCACTGAAGGCATAGGAGTTGCCATGATGGACAAACACAATAAAGTGTATAATAGATTAAAATCCAGCTACAGTATTTATCTCTTGATGAAATAAAATTGCTCAAGTATTACTAAAATAATCCTTTACTTCTTCGTTTAAAGATAAGCGGTGATGATTTTGATGAGCTGATCAGATGTCAGTTCACTTCGCATACCTATAGAAGAAACAAAAGAGTATTTGCGCTGACAGGCAAAAATTGTAAAAGTTGGGGACTTTCTTTATTTTAAAATATGAGCTCAATTGGAACGGGCGTAAGTTCAACCAACCAACCTTGAATAAAAATTCTTTTGTTTTTGAACATGGATGAGGCATTTTTTCAAAAGGGGTAGTACTAAAGTTGACATTGCTTGTTGGCCATTAGCCTAGGCCTGAATTAATTGGGGGAAAAGAGCCTATATAAAAAATACATTGCATATTTACGATTTACGGGTGCATATTTGGATGAATATTTTGCTGTTCATGTTATTGACTTACAATTAAAGTGAACATAACCATCAATGCCTTTTTTTATGTTAGGTATTTCCAAATATAGTTAGATTATCACTTTTGCTGTAAATAAATTTTACCCCACTCCCTGTATATACCAATTCAAGATATATATTTGCGCATTAGGGTGGGGGTCAATTTTATTTCAGATGCAAACTAAAGGTAAGCTCAAACTTCATTGCACTCCCCTCAAGGTGCAGATTTAGGTAAAGTTCTACTTTAGCTACTATTGGCTAGCTTGGGAAAGGTTCAGGTTAGGTAAATGAAACTTTGAGAAATGGGTCTACAGGCTGAAGTATGTCCCAGGAAGGTATTTTGAAGTGCCTCTCTCCACTCCTTCTCCCTCTAGTGTCCTGTAATTTGCCTACATGACAGGTCTATAGCTATTAGAATTTTGAAAAAAAAACTTTTAACATGAAAAAAAACTATGACAGTTCATATAACTGGCTTACCAATAAAGTGAATATATCACTGAAATCTTTTACCATCATTTCCAAAAAAAAATAATGCTAGCATTTTTTCAGTGCTAAAATAATTTATATTAAGGTTAGTTTAGGTTAGGCTAAAAAGTGCTTAAATTTGAATTCATGGTAGAAACAATTATTATATTCGTAAAGAACAAGAAAAAAGGCTTCAAGTGGTATGTTCATTTTATTGGTAAGTCAGTTATATGAACTGTCATAAGTTTACATTTAACCTTAATTCCCACTTATCAGTTTTTTCCTTTAGCTTTAGTTCTGGAAATGCAGTTTCTGTTATTTGAGAAGAATTTTAGGCCATATCAATGTTGTTTGTTTTTTAAAACTTAGGAAATATATTTGCATATCTTTAAAACCTTATAAATCAAGATTTTACCTGCTCTTTTCTATTGGAAATTAAAAGTTTAACTACACCTTTTAAGACTCAAAAGTGATTGAATGGCAATAAGAGTTCCTCCTATATCCTTTTATGTCCCCATAACCCTCCATGACATTGATTAAAGATTTTGAAGTAGCCATTTCTCTTGTGATTATTGAAAGGCCCAAAAAATGAATTGAGGAGGAGGGGGGCATAATTCAAGGAGTTCCTCTGGCAAGGGCCTCAAATTATACAATTGATCATAGCTTGTAGATAAGTTTTAGTTAAAATTGGACTTGTTACATCATGTTAAAACTAAGATCATACATATAACTCAAACATGTGTTAATGAAAACACAAGTTGGGCTCATGTAACCTTCAAACAAGTCCCCTTCCACCTCTCCTTTGCTCAGATTTTAACAAAAGGTAGAAATATTATACTTTCTTTAGGTAAGAATCCTGCAAGGATTCTTAGTCTAAGTATATAAACTAACTTAGACCTGAAATTCCATTAAAGTAGTTGGTTGGCCAAGAAACAGAGAGAGGTTTTAGGATGCACAGACCTTATACCTTTAAGCCAAATTTTTGTATTTTCCTAGCAGGTATGCTTGGACATTTTAGTGACTGCCCTTTCCTGAACTTTAAAAAGAAAATCCTGCTCCATTTATTTAAAAAAAAAAAAGAAGAATCACACTGTCCAATGATGTATGGTTTTCTTGCTTCATGTGTCTGTTGAACTATATGTTTATACAATTTTTTTCATTACAGTATGATTTATCTGCATCTCAGTTTTCCCCAGATGGTAGAGTATTTCAAGTGGAATATGCACAGAAGGCTGTTGAAAATAGTGGGTAGGTTCTCTCTACTTTTAAGTTATATGCTTCTTTGTATTTCCTTATCTTCTTGTTACCTCCTCAATTCACTTTTTTTACATGTTTCTACCATGCAAATAGTTTGTAAAATAACAGAAACTACCACAAATTTAGGGGGATGTTGCCTCTCCCTCAGCATTATGCTCTTGATACTTAAGTTAACTTCAGTTTTCCTGAAAGCTTATTAGAATGCTATGAATGAGGCATGTTGATAATATTTTGTGTTTGTGTTCCTATTGTTTTCAAAGAAAGTGAATGGGAATTTCTAGGCAAGCATTAGTGTTTGTTTGGAAATATTATTTGTTTTCTAAGAGTACAAGTCAAACAATCAAAAGCTACCATGAAAGCGTGATCAAAAGGGATCAATGGGCTACTAGCCCCCCCCCCCCCCCGTCTCCAAGGCCCCTTTTTCCCTAAATGCATCTGATGAAAA
This sequence comes from Artemia franciscana, assembly GCF_032884065.1. NCBI lineage: Eukaryota > Metazoa > Arthropoda > Branchiopoda > Anostraca > Artemiidae > Artemia > Artemia franciscana. Next base: position 21,982,019 of record NC_088869.1, on the reverse strand, counting down.
TTTTGAAATAGTAATTTTATTCAAAACAGTTTAAAGATCAAATAACAAAAACTCAGGGGTCAACACACCCCTGCCAGAGCCCAGGGGAAGTGCTGTAAGTTATGATCAAGGGGCAGATAAGGTTGCTCTGTAAGGCATGGTTGTATAAACATTAGAGTTGCCTCATTTGATGGGAAATTGAAATTTCTATTTACCTAATTATCTTTGAATCATCAAAAGTGATCAGTGGACATATATTTCCTCCCACCCTCTTCTCCCCAAATGCATCAGATCAAAATTTTGAGGTAGCCATTTTGTTCAAAATATTCCAATGATCAGATGACAAAACTTTAGGATCAACATCCTCCCCCCTCTGAAACCTGGGGGAAGTGTTGTAACTTATGCCCTAGGGGTATATAAAGTTCTTATGGAAAAGTTGGTCATATAAATTTCAGAAGGGTCCAAATGATTAGAAATCTAAAGCTCTAGTTCTCTTTTTAAGAGTCAAAAGTGATCAAATGGCAACTGACCTCCCCCCACCAACCACAAGGCCATAATTCTCCATTTTTTTTTTCTCCAGAGGCACTTCATATGCAAGGTGTAGTGCTATAAGCTTTGGAAGAAGGCTCATTCAGTTGGAAGTAATAATTTCTAGTGCCCTTTTTAAAAGTCACTCATGATTGGAAGACATCAAGCCCCCCCCCCCCCCCTTCCATGCCTTTTTTCCCCAAATCCATCCAATCTAAATTTTGAGATGGCCATTATGTCTGAAATAGTCAGGAGGTGAAATATTTTAAATATTTATTCCTTGGGGGTTGACAAAACCTCCCACTGCCCCCAGGGCAAGTGCTTCAAGTTATGCAAGCTGTCCATTGCTCACATATAAGATTTTTATCAAAGGGTTAATCATATAGACTTCAGAAAAGCCTCACTAGGTTTAAATTCAAAGTTCTAGCTTTATTTTTTAAAATCAAGAGCAATAAGATGGTAGCCCCCCCCCCCCCATCACACCTTTTTTCTAAATGCTTTCAATCAAAATTTTGAGTGAGCCATTTTCTTCAAAATCATCCAAACGTCAAATAGCTATGGTTACAGGTTTGAATTCCCCCCCCCCAGCCCCGTGAGAAAGACTGTAAGTTATACTAGCAGTCTGTCATTAAGATATATAGCTTTTATGGAAGGCATGGTCATATAGACTTTAGCGGAAATTCATTAATCAGAAATCAAAATTTATTGTGCCTGTTTTAAGAATCAAAAATGATCAAAAGGTAATCCCCCCCCCCCCCTGTTCCTTTTTCCCCAAAATTCATCTTATAACAATTTTTAAATAACCATTTTGTTCAAAATAGTCCTAAATTCAAATTGCTGTAACTTAGGAGTTGAGAAAGCCCCCAGAGAAAGAGTTTTAACTTATGTAAGTTGCCCATTATTAGAATATAATTTTTTGCAGAAGAGGGGGCTGTACTAAATTTGGAGAGGCTCATTTGATCAGACATTGAAACTTTTAGTTCTTTTTTTAAGAGTCAAAGTAATCATTGGGCAACTAGCCCACGTCCCACTTTCCCAAAGGGCGTCCAGTCAAAATTTTGAGATAGCCATTTTGTTCAAAATTATTTAAAGGTCAAATAAATATGTTTCCAGGTTTGACCCCTCCCAGCTCCAGGGAAATGACTCTTGAGTTACAGAACTTACTTACTGTTACTTTGACGCTTTTGTTTACCTTGTTAACTTGAATGCTCTATTTACTTTGATAAGTTTATGAAAGTTTGATGTTGAAAACACGCATTTACTAAAAACTTGAAACCTTTGCAATCAAAAACAAACAAAAATTAATTTAGAAAAAGTTTCCAAAAAATAATTTTTTCAAAGAAAAGTAAAGGCCATATTAAACTTAAGAGCAGCAGATGCAAATACCTGTTAAAATTCAGACGAGAAACGAGAAGACATTACTATTAAAGAATAAATAAAACCCAAAACAAACAGACATTAAATAAAAAATAGCTAAAAAATAAACATACAACAAGTACTAATGTTAATGAATATATTATAATAAATTACTGTTAAAGAATAAATGAAACCCAAAACGAAGAGACATTAAATAAACAATCATGGCAAACGAACACACAATAGGTACTAGTATAAATGAATAAATAATTCTTAAAACGAGTGAAACTTAAATGGAATTTGCAAATCAACCTTGAAACAAACAAAATCTCTACAAACAAGAGTTTGGGTTTTACCTCCTTCTCTTACTGTAGAAGTCTAAACCTACTGCGTCATTGGCGCTTTACTGAAATTATGTGTCTTGAACAGTCTTGGAAAGTACAAATAAAATCAAACCAAATATTTGACATAATGATATCGATTGTTGAGATGATCAGTTCATGACTTGAATTTTGCTGTTATTTAATTTTCATCTTCAGCTGGAAAAGAAAATATTTGTAATATAATTCGTTTTTAGTGAAGCACCAATGGCAGAGTAGACTTTTACAGCTAAGGAAGGAGGTGGTATCCAAATTCTTGTTTGTAGTGGAACTGTGTCTGGAATAATCTTAGAAAGGGCTAATGAAATTAAACTGAATATTTGATGTATAATTATACTAATTGCTGAAAGTTCATCACTTCAAAATTCTAATCTAATTTTCCTGTTTATTTTCAATGTTGTAAAGTACAAAAGAAAATACCTGTAATATAATTCATTTTCATTAAAGCGCCAATGACGCAGTAGGTTTTATACTTTTGCAGTGAGAGAAGGAGGAAACCCAACCTCTTGTTTGTAGTGATTTTTCTATGTTTCAAGGTTGATTTGCATATTCAATTTAATTTTCACGCGTTTTAAGATTTATTTATTCATTTATACTAGTACCTATTAAGTGTTTGTTTGCTATGATTGTATATTTAATTTCTCTTCGTTTTGGGTTTCATTTATTCTTTAATAGTAATTTCTTGCAATTTATTCATTTATATTAGTGCTTGTTGTACGTTTTTTTTTGCTATGATTGTTTATTTAATTTCTGTTCGTTTGTAGTTTGAATTTTAACAGATATTTTTGTCTGCTGATCATAAGTTTAATATGGCCTTTACTTTTCTTTGAAAAACTTCTTTTCGGAAAGTTTTGTTAATTAATAATGAAAGAAAGGATAAAATGGCTTGGTCACAAATTATAGACAAAGGACGACAGATTACCAAAGATCAGGCTTTATAGTTATCCATCTGGGCCGAAAAATCACGGCATGTGCCTGAGTGAGGCGGAAGGAAGGTGATAAGAAAAATTGGAACTTCTTAGGAGGGTAGAGTGAAGCTTTGGATAAATCAGGGTGGCAACTAGTGAGCACAGCTGTGTTGGCCTCGGGTGCTGCAGTGTGTAGTTAGTTGCACAAGTAGTGGTAGCAGACACAAACATCAAGTAGAACAGTATCTTACCTTAACTGCTTAATCTTTTTTTTTAGATTGACACAAACATGTCCATGTTTAGATATATCTTGGACCATGTTGCGCATGTTCAGTCTATGGGAGAAGGGGAGGAGTTCTTTGGATCAGTCCTGGAAGAAAAGGGGTGTTTCTCCTGTCCTCCCTCTCCTTTGAAAGTTTTTATTCTGGCTTATATAATTTTTATTTCCTCTTTCCTGTTTAATTTGTTATGATTTGTGTCATCTTTTCTTCCAAAGTCATGGGGCTAAAAATTATTTTGCTTAAGACTTGATTCTTCATAATCAAAGATCCTTGTATAGAAGAACCACTATAAACGATATAATTTGTACCTGTCTTTCAAATGAAAATTTTCTTTTTTGGAAGCTATTTATTTGTCCTAGCCGAGGGATTTGCACGCTAGACTTCAAATTCTTTGCCTGTGAGAACAGGATTTCGAGTCATAGTGTCGCAAGTTATTTGGTTTGGAACGGGGGTCAATGGCGCGATTCTGTAAGCTCAGCCATAGTCGACCCAACTTTAAATGCTTACCTGGGGAAATCTGTGGAAATTAAATAGGAAGGTGCGCAAAACGGAAGGGTGGGTCATGAAACGGAGATTAGCACCGCTTGGTAGGGACTGTAAAGTCGAATGTCGTATTCTTTATCTTTTTACCTTTTATTTATTCAGCAAATATGTGTGAATTCTCAATGAAAGATTATATATTGGCTATTTTCTGCTTCAATTGGCTTTGTTTCAAAGTGATGAGTGGAAATGTAACAAAATGTGGATCTTTGAAGACATTATTGTTGATGATTTTTTCAGAGTAGACTTCGATAAAATTGCTATTTTCCTAGGACTGCTGTAGCTCTTCGTGGAAAAGATGGAGTTGTGTTTGCAGTAGAAAAATTGATACATTCAAAGCTGATTGAGAAGGGTGCAAATAGGAGAATCGTCAATGTCAATCCTTACGTTGGAATGGTAAGTATATACTCAATTTCGGTTAGATAAGTTTGTTTCTATAATATGTAATATGTATGCATAGGCGGGGTGGGCTCCCAGAGCTCGGCTCTCTCTCTCTCTCTCTCTCTCTCTCTCCTCTCTCTCTCTCCTCTCTCTCTCTCTCATCTCTCTCTCTCTCTCTCTCTCTCCTCTCTCTCTCTCTCCTCTCTCTCTCTCTCTCTCTCTCTCTCTCTCTCATCTCTCTCTCTCTCCTCTCTCTCTCTCTCTCTCTCTCTCTCTCTCTCTCTCTCTCTCTCCTTGATAAATTGGAATTAGTTGCCAAAAATGCATAATATTCTTATTTTGACCTGGCCATAAAAGCCTGGCCTTTGTATACCCATTTATGCTATTTTCAAGGGTTTTGTCAAAAAGTAAGGGGAACATTAGCTTAATTTAATTTTGAGTTTAGTTGGATTTAATGATTGAAAAAGAAAATATTTATACCGAAAATTTTATATGTTTAACAAAATTGATAAAAAGGAGGAAAAAGAAAGAATAATATAAAATTAAGAGTGTTTTTAAATTGTCTTATGAAGGGGTTTAATTTTTTTGTATTTAACATTGGAACAAAGCACTGTACATAGTAGGGTAATCTCTTGTGAGCCAAATCAGGGACAGGGAAGTTGGTTTCTTTTTTTTAGCCTTGATAAATATTGGATTTCTATTTATAAATGTTTTGAGCGTAAGCATCAATATCTGAAGATCTTGCGCATGATTTCTAGCTTAAAACTGGTAACTATCTTTCAAGAACGAAGTTATTTACAATGTGATGAATTCTAGATTATTTGCACTAATACTATTACCGAAAGCAGTATTTTTTACCTGAACGAAAAATCAATGCCATCTAGTAACCCCAAAATGCTTACTAGTTTCTTTTTTTTTTTTTGAGGGTAGGAATAAGGGAATTATCAGGAAGTCTTGGTTTCCATTTATTTTGTTTTGCTTGGACTTGATCGGATTGACTGGTTCCTTTCCGTGTTAAATAAAAAGAAAAATTTCTACTGAAAATAAGGAACAACATTAAAACTTTAAACGAACAGAAATTATTCCGTATATCACGGGGGCTGTCCCCTCCTCAATACCCCTCTCTTCACGGTAATGTTTTTAGGAACTTTTAAAAAAGGTTCTGATTCTAATTACGTGATCCTTGTGTTCCGGGAATCATTCTTAAAGAATTGAGACATGAGGCTGAACTTTAGCGTGTAAAGAGCGGGGCATTGAGGAAGGGGCAGTCTCCCTCATATACAGGATAATTTCTGTTCGTTTTACATTTCAATGTTGCTACTTACTTTCAGCAGAAAAATTTTTTTTATTTAATTTCTGATTGTTTTTCAAATAATCCCATGAAATCCCCCCCCCGTGCAAAATCTGCTCCGCGAGATGTTCCTCCTTAGAAAGTTCCTTTCACGTAAATTCTTCTGCCAGGACATTACCCCTGGGCAATTCTACCCTTGCTGCGAACTCCCCTAGAAAACTTCTTGCTCACGATACCACCTGGAAAATACTCCTTAGCATACTTTTATTTGAACAAAGACTTGTTTTTTGTTTTTGTTTTTAATTTCTGATCCTTTTCAAGAGGAATTTGAATTCCCTAGAGAATTCCAAATCGCTAAAAACTTTTCCCAGACAGTTCACCAAAAGTATACCAAAATGAAAAATGGGTCCCCGAAGCATAAAGTAGGCCGAATAAAAAGAATTTTGAATGCGAATTCTGGTAAGTTCTCCCCGTGTAAAATATTCTCTGGAAAGTTCACCCCGAATGCTTCCATTCTAATTAGAAATTCGCTCTGTAGAAAAATTTCTCCCCAGAATATCTTCTCCCACCCCCTGAAAAACGTTGGTATATTATACAGTTCGTTACCACGAACTGTTTGATATGTCAAGTTTAGAGAATTGTCTTTTTTTATTGTAAGATGTGTTTTTTTTTAAACGTACATAAAGGCTGCATATCAAAACGAAACATCATGAAATGTGTGAATTTGGGCCACAGTTTTCCCTGAGGGTCGACCGTTCTTTTGGTTTCTTCTTACGCATATATGCATATTGATCTTCTTTTACTATATTCATAAATTGTATTACTATAATTTTCTTTCTTTTTTTAGGCTGTAGCTGGATTGTTAGCTGATTCTCGACAGATAGTTGAAACTGCCAGGATAGAAGCTAGCAACTATAAATCTCAGTATGGCGTTAATATCCCTCTGAAGGTGAGTATACTCATTAGAACTTATTTTGCATGTGTACTCAACTATTTTATATGAAACTATAGAGGCCAACAGAGGAGGAATCCCCCCCCCCCTCAGAGATTGGCCAAAAGACCCTTCTTCTCTGCAAATGTGAAAGTCGTTGGCTGGAAAATTCGTGTTTTCACTTATTCTTTGTTAGTTTGTAAAATTTCCATTTTTCACTTTTCTTATTTTCCAGTTCATATGGCAGCTACATTTCCAGACACAGCTACAGATTACATGTAAAGTTTGTCGTTTTGTTCTAAACGGATTTTTAAAAGTTCGGTTTTTACTTTAACTAAAACTAATTAAATGAACAATTTAATTTCTCGCATTTTACTATTTTTCATGTTGTGTTTATATAATGTGAACAATGTTACTAGTTGTAAAATCTATGCTTTGATTGAGTGTTTAACCAAACATTTTTCATCCTTTTCAAACATATATATATATATATATATATATATATATATATATATATATATATATATATATATATATATATATATATATATATATATATATATATATATATATATATATATATATACACGCAGATCACACTGCCTTTTCATCATATGAGAAGCAAGAGGTGAATGAGGAGTTTTCTGTAGAAACTGATGAAAATAACCGTAAACGAATATTTGTGCCTCGCCTCATAGAATTTCAACAAAGAGTCTTTGCGGAAATTTTGTTGTGGTTGATCATTATTTAATAAAAAAAAGTTTTGAATGAGAAAGAGTTTTTATTGATTTCTTTGTTTTAGTTAAGGGCTGTTAGTCAAACAGCCGTAATATTCATTGGTATTTTATTTTCATTACTGTTTTCAAAAAAAAATTCATTAATGTCTTGTTTTTTGTACAGTTTTTTTTTTTTTTTTTTCAATCAAACTTAGAAGAGAAATAAATTTTTGAAATCATATTCAAACGATTAAAATGGGATATATAAGGTAATTGGGTTTTTTGGCTCTGTAACGCACCTCTTACAGTGTTAAAAGCTACTAGAGCATCAGACACCATAGCGTTAACTAGTTGAAATTATTGGTTAAGTTTCATGTACGTCAGCAGAGTTATCGGAATAACGTTGTCTGTTGTGCTAGATTTAGAAGCAATATGGTGTTACTGAGTGAAATTTAAACAAAAAATTGATAGCTTTGAGATTTTTGTAAATAACAGTCAATGGTGTTCAATATTTTTTTCTGATTGACCACTATGCATTGCCTTCCTCATAAGCTTTCCATACTTACTGGTTCTGGAAAAATTAACAAATCAAAAAGACTGTTTTTGTAGTCAGTTTTTATGGCACTTGTCCGTCGGTCAAATGCCATATAGCGATCGCAATTTCTGTCTGTCGGTCTCGCTTTTACTAGTTCTGCCACTTCCAGATAAGCTAGGACGATGGAAGTTGGCAGGCCTATCAGGGGACCGAACCAGATTAAATTAGAAATATTTGCTTCCCCGATTCGACCAATCGGGGGGGGGGGGGTGGAGGGACGTTTAATTCTTTATTCTTGAGTAGGCCAATAACGTGTACCAATTAATAAGTCTCGGAGACTCAGTCGGTAGAACGTATGTCCAATTATTCTAAGGTCGTGAGTTCGAGCCTCACCTGGGCCACTTTTTTCTCACCAATTTCAAGTTGTCAGTTAATAGGGCAAATAAAATTTTCTAATATGAAGGTGGATTTAGTGTCCATTCTGAGATGATTGTCGAAAGAATGCCTCATCTGGTTTTGGTGCGACATTCTTTTTTTTATCTTTCACCCTTCATCTGTAGAGCCTGCACACCTTAACCTTCTCTCAGTACAGCCCTAGAAAGTGGGACCAAGCCACATTTTACGCACAGCTTACTGCTTGCTAAATGGTCAGTCAAACTGCCACGTTAGATGGCAATGCTGTGACAGACCCAAACTAATCATACCGCTGGCGTGATAAGGGCTACCCAAATCCCAACTTAAAAGAAAAAGAACTTGGAAATAATTAGCTTGACCAATTAAGCCCTTAAATTGCTTTTAAAATATGTTTTGCAAGGGTAATAATATGCTTGATTGCCCAGTTTTCCGCTTTTTCATCCCTTGGTTGTGTTAGGCTAGTAGGTTTTATTCCTTATTAGGTTTAGTTAGGTGAACTAGTGAAAAAGAATCCCTTGGTAGCTTTTCAAATTGAATTCCTGTAATTTTTCCTCCAATACCGACATTGTAATATAATGATAGTATTTGCAAACTTTTCGATCCACTTAGAGCTGTCTCACTTTTTAATTTAGTAGATTATACTCATAGGTTCGACCCTTGGGAACGGGGGGGGGGGTCAAAATGATAAGAGACACTGCATTTTGTCATTATTTTCAATTTTCTTGCCAGATTACCCAAAGCCGCTGTCGGTGGCTTTGTTCAGTTTCGTATATTCGTTGCACTTTTTCCGTTTTTCTTGTCAATCGATCTGTAAAACCTCGATATTTTCGGTAGGAAATCCATTGATGTCTCTTAACTTTTGCAGTATTTTCAGACGGACTGTTTTCTATTTTGTATTGAGTTTCTGAAGGTGCTTAAGTATTTGGCGAATAAAGCACCACATTATAAAACCTCAAAGGGTAGATCTGTAGGAGCCAGATGCTAGTCCGAAAAGGAAAGCGGGATTTTGGAATTTGTTGATCATTTTTGCCAAAATTGAATAAAATATCTCCTCAAATTGTCAAAAATGGTCACAGAGTTACGTTTTCTAGCGTTTCAGAGTTTTCTGAAGATATTTGGTAGTTTTGGTATCCTCTTAGTTGTCGGGAGATGGTTTGGAAATTCGGTATATCTTCCTGGAAATCGGTAATAGTCAGAACGCTGGTGCTTTGATAGACCCTACAAAGGACTAAGATATTATAGATGGATTTGTTTCTTTTCTAGTACCTGACTGACCGTGTTGCTTCATACATGCACGTCCATACTCTATACTCCTGGGTGAGACCATTTGGCTGTTCTGTGGCTTTTGCTTCTTATGAGCATGATAAGCCTGAACTATTCATCGCAGATTGCTCGGGTGTCTCCTATGTAAGTAAAATAACATTGAATTCTTTTATATAGCTTTTAGCTTTCTCTGTTTTGTACAATTGCTGTTGGGATCATAATTAATTCTAATGCAGGAATGTGTTAGCAAAATAGGCTTTATGTTTTTTACAATAGCCATTTCAATGACGTTAGTGGTCATGAAACTGGCTAGTTTGATGCAAAACTGTATGAATGGTACAAAAGCTCAGGTCGGTTATGATAATTAATTGCGACATACGCTGTTTTTGTAACTTTCCGGGAGAGCCGACAAACAGAAAAAAGTTTGTCGGTTGTGGTCGCTCAAAAGGATGAGACTAATGAAGATAAAGGGAACTCATTCTAAACCGACTTATTGTGCTCTTTTCGGTAACAGTTTTTCCACTTAAATATTCCGAATGAATTTAAAATTGTTCCAGTTTATGGCGTATGTATCCTTTTTCCTATAGATAAGACAATCCTCTTTTGTCAAGCTATGGCATCAGAGTTTAAGTATAAACTTTTTCATTTATGATAGGAAGCTTGAAAAACTGAAAAAATATATTCTCAAAGTTTATAATTTAGGTTTTGTGAATCAGTTGTATTAGACTACGCAAGAGATAAAAAGACAAATCAAGGATAGTCCCATACGGTGTGACTCAGTGTTGCCTCTGGAGAACTAATGTCTGTTTTATTAGGTGTCCAGAAAAAAAATTGTGCAAGCCTAGATGGTCTCTTATTTCTGTTGGTCTCAAATTAAAACTTAAAGCTTGGAATGCTCAGCCGGTAATGCACGTCATATTTGTTACGCAAGTAGTATATATATATATATATATATATATATATATATATATATATATATATATATATATATATATATATATATATATATATATATATATATATATATATATATGGTAGAGAATTTAAAGTGCCGAAACCCTTTAGGCAAGTGCGTATTCTCCTGATGAGCCCTTTTGTTGGGCTGTTGCCTCTGAATTATTTGTTTGTTTGTTTTTTTACTGTTTTTATTGTTTGATAAATGACGACTTATACTTATTGACGACACGACTGCCTGTCCATGGATTATTCTTTATGGTTGATTGTGTATGGCTATGCTGTTTGACCTATGTGATTGTATGGATGAGTAGGGTTAAGGCCTCATTCAAGTGCTGATCTATATTAATCATGAATTTAGGAAAACAGTCTTCCTTTTCTCCTTCTGTCTTCTTTTCTTCTTTTTTTTTTTATGTGTTTGTGCTGTTTGGTGATTTCTCTTTTTGTTATATATATATATATATATATATATATATATATATATATATATATATATATATATATATATATATATATATATATATATATATATTTGTTTTAGTTCCTTATTCGTTTTATTCACTGTGATTTTAAAGCTTTTTGTTTAATTTTAATTTTTTTTCAAATAGGTGAATATTTCAACGTCTCAGGTTTTAGTTGATTCTGTGTTATTTTGAGTTGGCATATAAATTTTCGATGGCTGTTACTTTTATATGTCTAGTGCCTTATCTTGTGATTGGCATGACTGTGTAAGGCGTTTGACAATAAAATCATTCGAGTTTGAGATTTAAAGGAGAGTTTGCTTGAAGGGGCTCAAGCTTTAAAATTTTTATTTGAAAATCAAGTTTTTGTTAGGACGTCTTTTCTAGATAGGGAGAACAAATTTCTCTTTTGAAATTTTTCAGATATATATGCAGATGATGAAGCTTGGATTTACCATTCAAAAAATATTTACATAATAAATATTTTTGGCCTCTTTTCAAAAATGCTTACGAATGTGAATTGTTCCTAATGCTTATCAGTGTAGCTATTAAAGCTATACGTCAAGAACCAGCTGACGAAATTTATCTTAAGTGATAGTTTGCTGACCAATCTTTATCTTTATTAAACAAGTGAAAAACGAAAAAATTGTTTGTGGAAAATTAGCTCTTTGCGCAAAAAAAAAACCTGCTAAACCTTAAGACCCTTTTGGTACGGGTGATCGTATCGACTGAGTGGTCCTAGAATGTTGCGACAGGGCTCATTCTAACGGAAATTAAAAGTTCTAGTGCCCTTTTTAAGTGACCAAAAAAATTGGAGGGCACCTAGGCCCTCTCCCACGCTCAGTTTTTCCCCAAAGTCACTGGATCAAAATTCTGAGATAGCCATTTTATTCACCATAGTCGAAAAACCTAATAACTATGTCTTTGGGGACGACTTACTCCCCCGCAGTCCCCGTGGGAGGGGTTGCAAGTTACAAACTTTGACCTGTGTTTACATATAGTAATGGTTACTGGGAAGTGTACGGACGTTTTCAGGACGATTTTTTTGGTTTGGGAGGGAGAGTCGAGGTGTGGGGGTTACGTGGGAGGATCTTTCCATGGAAAAACTTCTCATGGGGGAAGAGACTTACAGTGAATGGGGCGCAGGATTTTTTAGCATTATTTAAAATACAAAAAAGTTTTTTTCTACTGCAAGTGAGGAGCAGCATTAAAACTTAAAACGAGCAGAAATTATTGCGCATATGAGGGGTTTACCTCCTCGTAATACCTCGCTCTTTACGCTAAAGTATTTTTAGTAATTTCAACTATTTATTCTACGGCCTTTGTGATTCAAGGGTCATTCTTAAGGAATTGGGACAGAACTTCAGCTTTAGTGTAAAGAGCGACAAATCGACTATTTCAACAATTTCAACTATTTATTCTACGGCCTTTGTGATTCAAGGGTCATTCTTAAGGAATTGGGACAGAACTTCAGCTTTAGTGTAAAGAGCGAGGTATCGACGAGGGCTGAACTCCCTCATATATGCAATAAAAACATACGAATATAGAAGTTTGTTGCGTAAGTTAATTCGTAAATTACGTATATTTTTTACTAATGAAAATGTTCGTAAAAAAATTAAAAGTTCTAGTTACCTTTTTAAGTAATCAAAAAATTGGAGGGCAACTAGGCTTCCTCCCTCTCCTTTTTTCTCAAAATCTTCCGATTAAAACTATGAGAAAGCCATTTAGCCAAAAAAAAAAATTAATATGCAAATTTCGTTTTAATTATTTATGTGCGGAGAGCCAAGATCAACACATACATTAATTTAAAAACGTCCAGAAATTAAATAAAAAAACAAGTTTTTTTAAATGAAATTAAGGAGCGACATTAAAACTTAAAACGAACAGAAATTACTACGTATATGAAAGGGGCTTTTCCTCCTCAACGCCCCGCTCTTTACGCTAAAATTTTTTACTTTTTTAAGAAGTAGGGTTAAGAGAAAGAGTCAAACTTTAGCGTAAAGAGCGAGGCGTTGAGGAGGAAAAGCCCCTTTCACATACGGAGTAATTTCTGTTCGTTTCAAGTTTTAATATCGCTCCTTACTTTCATTTTAAAAAACTTGTTTTTTTATTCAACTTCTCGTAAAAACGATTCCTTATTGGGGAAACTATTTAGTAGTAGTATTAATTTATTATTTAAAAGAAATAACAGAGGATGTGCTACTAACAAAAAAGAACAAAAAATAGAAGAGAAAAAAATAATAAAAACAACGAGTTAATCTATAATAAGCAGAAGGGTGAAACCGTGTACCGAGAAAAAAACTTACATAAATGATTCATACACAATAAAACAACATAATATCATGATCCCAAAGCAAATAAAAAAACAATAAACAATTATTGCCAATATGAAATCCATTACTCTCAAACGATTTCAAAGGTGTACCTACCAAGCAACCCCACACGCCGCTCGGTTTTGAATTGATTAATACGTAACTCTTTGGTACTTGGAACAGGCTTATTCCGCAGCTTAGCCCCTTTATAAATAACTGAAAAAGCAGTCCTAGTTGAAACTAGGCGAGGAACCTCAATATCTCCACTTGTTCGAGTTCTGTTACCATGAACATTAGATCTTTCCCGAAAAATTCCTGTAAAACATTCTGGAACGCACCCATAATAGTACTTATACATAAAAACCAGTGTTTAAAAATCACGCAATCCGGCTGCAGGCATTATAATAATGATACTGTACATTGACCTGACCGAATCCCGGTTCCCCATTCCACAAAATGATCTGATGGCATTATTCTGCAGTACGCGGGAATTATTTGTATTAAATATATTGAGTATAACAGTTTTTCTTGAAAAATTCAAGATTTTATAGAAAAATTCAATTTTGTTCCTGGGGGGAGAGGGTTTGAATCTCCCCTTCCCCACCCAAATTTTTCCGATTCGTAAAAAACGTTACAAATATGCATATGAACAAATTTTAACACGTTTTTTTCTTGTCCCCCCCCCTTCCTTCCCGAGTAAAATCCTAGAGTCGGAGGCAACTGGTCAAATTCATGAGTACTCTTTAAGAATTAATCATATTTTAGTAATCGTCATTGTATTAAGGCAGTAGTTCCAGGTTTGCAGTTAATTTGTACCAAGTCAAAGTATATACGTACTAAATTATAGTTTCCACTGGGAACGTAATCTTGTTTCCTTGCGGCAAAATATATATTTATAAGACGTCGGTTTCTGACTCATGTGGTTGTTGGAGGGGGAGGTTTTTTATCTTTTAAGGTAAGGGGTGCCATCCTTTTTTCTTAATTTGCCGACATAGCAGCATTTGTGGCTATTGAGAAGATATGGAATTGTAGAACTATTTTGTGGCCTTTCGACCAATCTTAAAACCTACTTGTACAAACATTATTGTTAGAATTGTGTTTGTTGTGAATTCAGTTGTACAAAGGTCATTGTTATTTTTATGGCTTGACACATTTCTCGGTTAATTTTTAGTATTAAGTTAAAATATTTATGCATTTTTGCTTATTTATCTTACTTAAAGGGCTATTGGGGCTGTGCAATGGGCAAGGCGAAGCAAGCAGCCAAAACAGAGATGGAAAAACTAAAAATTCAAGAACTCACTTGCCGTGAACTGGTCAAACAGGCAGCTAAAATGTAAGTTTTATTTTTATTAGATCTTAGGTCAAGCTGTTCATTGAAACTAAGCTTTTAGTTAATGCTTAATTATATGCAACATGTATTATTTAAAAAACTATAAGGTCCTTGAACTATTTGGTACACTTTATATTCTATGATATAGAATAGGGAAATATTTACACATAATTATAACATCTTTATGGAAGGGTACAAATATTAAGAATGTAAAAGAAAAAAGATTCGTTTATATCTATGAATAAACTTGAAAAATTTGTTTTGGGAGAAAAGGTCAGGCTGATATGATTGAGTAGGCTGGGATGATACAATGAGCAGTAAAATTTAATGAGTTAAACATGTTTTGTTCTTCAATAAGGTGTACCACCCCCTTCCCCTCTCTGCTTGTCAACATAGCAGTATATGTTGCTTTTAAGTCGATATCATATTGTTGGGCTTTTTAATAAAAAGCCTATCTAACGACAAGAAAATACGTCCATTGTTATTGCAAAAAAAAAGATACCTTGGAAAAAAATAAGTCATATTCTCATTGTGTAGTTTGTGTTTGATTGCGTGATAAAGTGTATTCTATTGTTAGTTAAAAATTTTAGTTTTTTTTTCTTTTACTTGTGTGCCTTTTCTGTGATATTGTAGATTCTTTTTATTCCTAGTTGCCATAAGTTTGGCACGTAGCCACTGTTTTTGCCTCATCCAAGCTCTTCAATCTAAAATGATTTGCACAGAGCTTGTCCAATTAGTTTTCAGAGTGACGTCATAAATACAAATTTATTTAAGGTATATATATGCAACAAGTTAGTTGTTTTTTTTCGTGGTCTTCTTATATCACTTCCCGTTACAATTGTTTGTTTGTCTTTTACGGTACGGCCGCTGTATATTGTATGGCCGCTAAGCTATCCTTTTGGGTCTTCGGCGTTTTCAAGTTTTTTTTAAAGTATTTTTTTGTTTTTTAATAGCAAATAGCCAGTTGTTTGACTTGTGCGGATAGTGCCAACACTTTAGGGTAAACCATTCTTTTGATTTGGGAGGGTCTGATGCCTGACAAAAGGTTTGCTTTGAAGCCCCAAGTACAAACATTTCCTGTATAAACAATCCTGCTTGTTTTCTTATCGTTTTTAAATAATGCTGTGAAATCCGACTCCACCTCCATGAAAATTCCTCCATTGTAAGATCCTCTGAAGTAAAGCTTGTAAAGCTTTTTGTAGTGCAATTGTATTGCTACTAGATGGCCCTGTCGCAACTTTATTCAATAGGGGTTTCATAAATACCCCTTTTCATAAATTAAAAGACCCTTATTATAAATTATAATATAAATGTACAAACAATCAACAATCTGTCTTGGCATTTTTTACAATCAGCCATGGCTTGATGCCCACAACTACTTGCTTTTAATTCAATTAGAAATTTGGGATGACCATTTTCAGTCGTAGAAGCTTAGGAAAAGACTCATTCCATTGAAAACTGAAAGGGCTAGTGCCCTTTCTGTTAGTCAAAAGTAATTGAGGGGAAGACTTTTGGTACTTCTCAGATGCGACTCCCTGAAAAGTTTGCAATTTTAACGTTTTTATATTCTTTTATTTTATATTCCTTACATTTCTTCTAGTATTTTCGATTATTTTATATTATTTATTTTAAATTATTATTTATTATTTTATAGTTATTATTTTACATTTTAATAGTTATTTTACATTTCTTCTAGCATTTATGTTGTCCACGATGAAGTCAAAGATAAACAGTTTGAACTTGAGCTTAGTTGGGTTGGCAAAGAAACGGGAGGCAAACATGAAATGGTACCCAAAGACTTATTTGATGAAGCTGAAACATACGCCAAGCAATCCCTCGAAGAGTCCGAGTCATCAGACTCGGATCAAGAAATGTAAATGTTTCTCTGCCTTTTTTCCAGATTTTGTATGATAATTATATTCTGATTTCCTCAAATTGTTTCTTAAAATTTCAAGCCAAAACTCGAAGAATAAAAGATCACAGACAAGCTATTTTTCCAATGGTGTCCATAGTTTTTTTTGTTTTTTTTTTCAAAGAAATTACCTTGAATAATAAATCCAAGGAAAGTGAGGGGGTAGAAGTAGTACTGAGGCTGTGTTATCTCAACTGATTGCTGTTAGATAGGAGATGCCTATAGAAAAACTAGGCATTGCCACATCTTTATGTTTCATCGCAGATCAATGAGCTTAAATCGCGGCAATGTCTACTTTAATGGAACAAAAGTGAAGGACTCAGATTATGCTGATTACCATTCAAAAAAAATTTCGCGTGCAAAAAGAAGCTAAAGTAGTGTAATCAGAGTAGACGATAACCTTCAAAACAATCAAGGTGTATTTGGAGGAGAATTCCTAATTACCAAGATTAGAATATTGGAAGCTACAGTGATGACAGTGGTCAAATATGGCTCTGAAGCATGGGCGCTCCGAAAAGCAGATGAAAATTTACTAGATGTTTTCCAGAGAAATTGCCTACGGATTGTTCTGAGTACCCGGCTGACTGACCGTATTTCAAACAGTAGGTTGTACGAAAAATGTGGTTCAATCCCGCTTTCTATGGCTATAATGAAAGAAAGGTTGAGATGGCTAGGCCACATTCTACAGATGAAGGATGACAGATTACCGAAGATTGTCCTTTTTGGCCAACCGTCTGGAGCAACACGGAAAGCAGGTCGTCCTTGTCTGGGTTGGGAGGGTGTAAAGAGGGAAGCTTTAAACAAATTAGGTTGGAGGAGGAGCGTGCGTAGCTGTGTTGGCCTTAGGTGGCTTGGCGCTGCTGTGAGTTAGTAGTAGTAGTAGTTATCTTTCGTCCTTAGGCGCAGAGTTTTTATATAAATAATAGCCATTGTCGTATTCCTCTATTAATTTATTAATCGCATATTAATTTATTGCAATAGAAGCAAATGACCAGGCCGTATCCAGGAAAAGGGGTGAACTCCATCCCGCCGAAATGTTTGTGCGACTCGTAAAACGTAACAAAAATTAATATAAACTAATTTTTGATGCGTTTTTCAAAGTTTTTTTTTTTAATGGAAAAAAATTCTTCTGTAAAACACCCGCAAAAAAAAAATCGTCGATACGGCCCCTGACTAATAGTTATGACTTCTACATCATTTTAACGGTTATTTTTATTTGGATGTAACTACCGTTTGCACTCTGGACGTGGAATCCTTAGGTCAGGGTTCGAGTCCTCGTGTCGCTGGTTATTTTGGTTTGGAATGAGTGGCAATTGTGTGACCCTGTGAGCTCAGATAGAGTCGACTCCGCTCTAAATAGGTACCTGGAGAAATCTAAGGGGAAAACACGAAAAGTGTCGTATGATTTGCCGCCATCCACATATTGCACTCCTGGCACAAGCATCGTATCTAGAGATCGATACCTGCGCAACGCAAACCATTCGTCAGCATATGAAAAGTTTTTTTTTTTTACTAACGTAAGTATAAGGACATGTCTTGCAAAAGCACGTGGCTTTTGGAGACAATCTTTTACTGGAAGGCAGAAAAAAAATGTTTTTTTGTTTTTACTATTAACAGTCACCAGTTGTATTAGTGTTTTTGTTGTTTTGTTTTTTTAATTTTGACTTCTTTTTTTCACATTTCTTTATGAAAGACTGCTCAAACACTATGGCCGTTTATTTTAATAAGAAATATTTCATACATCTTTAAGACTTTAGTGCAAAGAGAGAGGGCTGAGGAAGGGGAATCTCCGCTTGTAAAGCATATTTTTTTTTGTCTAAGGATTTGTTTTGTTTCAAATCTGTTTATATTAAATTTCTGTTTCTGTGAATCAAAAGTTGCTTAGCTATCCGTGCAACTTGCTCCACTTGAAAACTTCAAGAATTTTTGCCAAGGGAAAATGGCTTAGAATTTTCAAGCCTTTATTCCTTATTCAACCAGTGGAAAGAAAAATAATTCTTGGTCTTCAAGACGAAACCAAGAGAAAACGGTTTTCAATAATTAAGTATACATAGTGCTTAGGGGGGGAGGTAGATTATCCCTCAAACCAAGTTTTTTCTTATAAAGAGCATTTCCTATGAAGGAAACTGCTTTTGTCAAATATATTGAGTTTTAATTCGTTAAGAGAGTTGTTCATAGAATAACAGTAATATTGTGTGCTTAACACTGTGTATCATTATGTTTCTCTTCCTCCAACTTATAGGTTACTTTACAAGTTGAGGAATCGCTGGTAACATCAAGAATAAAAGAAGAAATGACATCACGCGTAGATATTACGGAATTTCGAGATATGGGCCACAACAGATATACTAAAATGTTTGAGAATTTGAGTTTCTTTTCAGAAGCTCTAATGTCAA
The DNA here is from genome assembly GCF_032884065.1 of Artemia franciscana. Taxonomy (NCBI): domain Eukaryota; kingdom Metazoa; phylum Arthropoda; class Branchiopoda; order Anostraca; family Artemiidae; genus Artemia; species Artemia franciscana. Next base: position 21,963,151 of record NC_088869.1, on the reverse strand, counting down.
ATTCTAACATTCTGTAGGTTATACTACTATGGATTACTTTGTGCTTTTAGCCACATGAGAAAGTAATATTGCACAAGTTCTGTAAGTGGTGGTGTTTCTTTCAGCTATAGATTTGACCCCAAAGTTCATGGGAGTTTCAACTCTCATGTTTCACGTCAACTTTTGTTAGCTATGCATTTTGGCCTTAGTTACAACTGTGTGTCTTCCGTTTCTACTGCGAAAGAGTCTAATCTGTGGTCTTCCATCTATTCTGCCCTTCACTATCGTAAGCGCGTCGTTTTTGCCCATATAAAGGGTATTCTCAAGCCACTATTTTGTGACTCGTTTGCTGATTGGAGTTTCACTACTTCGTATGTAAACATTTTCGGTTGCCATATTCACTCGGAGCTTTAGTCGGCCTTACTCGAATATTGATATTTTTCTTTCGTATGTTTTTAAGTTGGACTTGTACGCTTTAGTCATACAAAATAAAATACAAATGAGGCAGTCGTAACCTGTGTTTTGCTCAGCCTAAATTCAACAACTCTTAGGAATCATAAATTTTATTTTGGCTACCAAAATTTTTAATATTATATCTCGAGAATAGTTAAAATTATTCCAACCATCATGTTTGAATCTTGAATTTTCCATTTTTGCTTCAATGTGACTCATTACAATGAACAAAACGTTGATTTGAATTCAAAATGATGGTCTTGTGAAACTTCCTTGTCGAGCAGCATTAAAAAGGATACTCAGGATGCTTCTGCGCCCTGAAAATACAGAAATAAAGCTGATTTCTGACAAGTCATCAGTGACATTCAGCGCTTCTCAGCTTGAGATGATCATTACTGAATCATTCAGTTGAATCATTTTGAAAATGAGCTGTTTTGTTAATGAATTAAATTAATCTCCAACTTAGGAGTTTTTCATTACATCATAAATTTAAGCGAAAAATTTAAATCATAAATCTACGAGCCGTGATTCCTTGATAGAAGTCGTATGTGTTCTCCCATCTCTGAAATATTCAGCTGTTATTCCAAAACATTTAGAAGGTTCAGGGTATTATTTAGCCTAAATTGTTCTCCCTTTTTTATCTGGAAGCGACCTAACGCTATCATAAAAGAAACTGAAGTAACACAGACATGTTTTTATTCTATAGTTTTACAAATTTGTCCTATCAATCCTGGCGAACACTTAATTCCAACCATGATTTTCAGAAATTATTATTCATTATATGCTTATCAGCCCTGACAAAGATTACTGGAAGTGAGGAATGAATCTTCGAGACTTTTACACAGGTTTAATAGAATTGAAAATACTAGATTCTCAGGGAGTGCAACATCATCTAGCAAAGCTATAGATTTCTTTTAATTTATTGAAATTTAGTTTTTGATAGAAGTGTAAGTATCTGGACCAAACAATAAACTTGATGGAAGTAGGGAGATTCGTTTTTAACTATTTTTTCTGATTATAAAAATTTTAGATTAGTATGCAAATCGTAGACTTGTCGATAAAAAATGACCCATTCAGCCTTTTTATCAAAAATGGTTCAAGTAAAAAAATCTAATTAAAATCTTTATTTAAGTTTTTTTAGTAAGCCTAACGTTTTTTGTGGGTGATATTAGATGGTGTTTTCGCAGCGCAGAACGCGCGTTTCTCTTATCACTTTGTCACACTCTTTCGGCTGCGCTGCATAAATCAACCCATTTAATACGTCTTCACTATTTATTCATAATTTGTTGAGGAAACGATTCAACCATATATGATTTTTCCTTTCTCTGTATTTATTTTAACTTATTCTAATTCTTTTAAACCAAAAAATGATAACGAAGAAGAAAATATATAATTTTTACGTTATCAAAAGACAAACCTTGTGTCAACAGAGAATGAACAAAACGCTGTACAGTTGACATAAATACAAATCGAACACAAATTTTCTCTTCTGTCAATTGGTTACGCAGAACGAACGAGCCTGTGTTGTCTTTGCTGTCGACAGAGACGATGAATCGGACATAATATTTAGAAAATTTTCGATATGTTGACAGACGAAGCTCCATTTTTACTCAGAAAGGTATTGATACTTCAGCTCAAATGGGTCCCAGGAGTTTCCAGACTAGTTATAGGAGGCAATTGGGCTTGTAGACTAAACTGTACTTTTACTGAGATCTTAGCATTTATTCAAGTCAATGCTTTTAAAGGTTTTTTCTTCTGTACCCGTGGTATGTGTAGTAAGTTTAGGATGGTCGTGTTATCATATTGTACCTAGCAGCAAGGTTCAACAGGTCAGGCGACCTGGTGGTCAATTAAAGAATTGGTGGGCAGCTGCCAAAAACGACCTCAACCCCGTTGGCGGATTTCGAAGATTTGGCAGGAAGTGGGAGAGCTGCTGGCTCCGGTTTGCTGAAGAGTTGGCATAAGATCGCGACAAACGGGAGTCAACCATACGTAGTCTTCTAGATGCCGGGTGAGGCGTCCTTGTCAGATCCCGCTACAAGTACAAGTAAGTAGAATTACAATAAGTTTCTATGAATGAAGAAATTGAATTTAAAAAAAAAGACGAGTTAAAATATTACCCTTTGAAGAAAGTCCAGTCAAAAGTTCTTCCTTTTTGTCCCTGATCAAGGGAATTTAAGTCTGATATATCTTCTGGAGATAATTCAAAGTCAAATATCTATAAAAAATAAAAGATACAAGGTGAAGGTCGAAATTCAGGCACTTTGGTGGGGGGGTCTATTCTAGAAGGAGTTCAGTCAAATGTTTGAAAAAAGGAAACCAGCAAATATGCTAAGCTATGCTTATAGGCAGGGGTTTTTACTGGAAGGGGATGTGGCAACATTTTCCAGAAAAGCGTAAAACCTCTTAAATATGCGAAACATCGTCAGTCAGGTATCAAAACGTTGTATCTTAGAAGAGGTATTGAAGGTCGTATTGTAGAAGAGCAAACAAAAAACCTCACAACTTTTCCATTCCCCTTTTGATAACTGTAAAACAAAAACAGATTGATATGTATTGATTTAACATATCAATGCGTTTTGTTGTATAGTCATCGGAGGGGAAATAAAAAAAAATGTGAGGATTTATTATTCGCCCTTCTGTAAATTTACAATTATGGAGATATGACCTTTTGATACCCGACTGACGATATGCAGTGTTCCCATGCTTTTCTAACTATACTGCCATGCCTATAGCCTGAACATCTTCGGCTAAATTTCCGAGTCAGATTATATCTCCTATTCAAAGGTAGATTCCGGTGCTTTGCTGAAATAAATTATAGTCAAGCTTCTAATTCTTGGGCCAAGAACTTTGGGTTAAAAATTTCAACAAAGTAAAGCTATGTTTCCTTAACACATGCCTCAATCAATTTTTGTTTTTTCTATTTCAACTTCAATTGTATAAGCAGTCTTAAGTAACTATTGCTACTGTTCAGAAATATTGCCAAGTTGCCTGATAAAGACTGGATTTTTTAAACTCGTCAAATTCTGAAGTCGATCAAAGAGCATGAGTTACTTAAGAGTGGAAACTGGTGCTAGTGTCGGTAAAAAAGAAAACTGTCAACGTCATTTAGCGAAAATTGGTATATTCAAGCTCTGTAAGCATTTTTCCGTCAGGAACTGAGATCAGATATTTACTACTACACTTATTCTACCACCACAAAAATCAAATTAATCATTCTTATTAGACTGAAAACAAATGCCAAGTGTCGCCAGACGCTAGATAGCATTGAGTTTTCTGTCCACACTAGCGCCAGTTCCACTCTTGTTAGCTACCCATACTCTTCAAAGTCGACAACTAATATTTCGTGACAAGTGGATATTGCTCCTGTGTCAAGTTAGGCCATGGCCTAAGGAAGTGGTATAAAACTTTACCTTATTCCATTTTAAATTAGCATAACTCTTGGTTTACATAGATTTTCGCACAGAGGGTTAATATCCGCTTGTCATCGCAATTTAGTTTCTAAATTAAGAAACTTTAGTTACTTTAATTGTATTCTATTTTATTTAAATAATTATGATAAAACTTAATTTAAACAGATTATTGAGTTGACAAACTCAGTTTTGTGGGGTTTCTAAGCATTTTTTTTTTTATACAATACCAACAGCAATTTAAATTGTTATTTTCATTCTTTTAAACAATAGCACCAGTTATAAAATAGACAATTCTCTCTGAATATAATGGGAATCGTGAAGGTAGTAATCGTGAATTTATGCAATTCACGATTACTACCTATTGCAGCAAATTTCATTATGTGAACCTTGTGGAACGTAGAATCACATAAAACTAAAGGACATATGATTTTGTCTTTTTGTCGACAAAAAATAATAATAAGGCAATAAACGAAAAAAACTGAATGGTTAGAATGATCTCGCAACCTATTAATTTTTTTGCTGGCATACTCTGTTTTTGTTGTTTTCAAAACTTTTTTTTGATTTTGTTTATCATAATTGACACATTTCAATTTAATTCTCTAATCTTCTACAAATGATTATTATTATTATGGTCGGACTCACAAAATAAGTCAAGACTTAGGCCCGAGACTTACTTTCAACCCCCTCCCTCTCCCTCCAAAAAATAGCACCAATAGTCACTGGATTAATGGTGCCCTCTTGGGTGGTTATTTGAGCTAGGACTTGTCTATCTTTTTTATGTCTATTTGAAGAAAAGCCTTCTTAGGTAGTGTAAGCGGGTTCGCTGTTGTTTTCCCCAGTCCCAAGAACCCCATCCGCTAGATTAAGACTTAGATAGGCAACACTCTTCCCTCAAGATAAAGAGGAGAGTCTCCCATCCTTCGCTAGTCATCAAAGGCAAGTAGTCCTTGATCCTCAGAGCCGATACTAGAAAGAGAGCATCTTTCTATCACCTTGGATTGCTCTCCCAGGGATTTTTTACGCCATGGCTGACGTTTCAAATATTCAGGGGGATTGATCCCTCGGGTATAATTTTGACAGTACTGGCTTAAATCCATACAATCTGGGCAATGCATTCGAAAAAATACCGTGGCTCATGGTTGGACATTTTGGGGAGGCTGGACAGTGACTGAAATTAGCACGGCCCTTTTTGCACCTAATTCTCTCAGGGGCACCACGAGAAGGTTGTCGCTACTTCTCCCTTCCATGAATGATGTTCACGTCAGTCTCAGCCATATTATGAAACTCTTTTATTCAGAAAATTTTCCATTGTTTGTGGTTTGATTCATAATAAATACTGTTTGCAAAACTATTAAAGCACCCCTCTCCAGTCTATGAACTAAGTAATTCCGTTGCGGTTATCAGACTAATAAAAGGTGTCGCCTATGGGCACTTTACCTTAAAATTTTCGGCAATCCGCTTTGGGTTTGTACTCTTCGGTATAACTACAACCTGTAGTTGTGCAAGGTATCTCAAAAGTATCTGTGCTGGAGTCTTCTCATGCTTCTTTGCCAATTCAGAAACCACGGGGTTTTGCAGGATGTCAGGAATGAATCCGTTCCTTTAATTAAACAAAAAAAATACTCTTAAGAAAATCCCTTTTAACGAACTCTTAAGAGTTCGTTATTGATTCATTAGTTTAGGAGCATTATTGCCTACGTTGTGATTACACACGCTATAACACAAGGGCTCAAGAATTTGTATTCCGAAATTGAGATTCCTATAGAAAGTTTTGAACTTTTGACCTTTTTGAGCCTAGATGTCATGTCTCTTCAGAGCCAATACAATAATGTACAAATTAAAGAATGAAGCACCTTCCATTTTTTTTGCGACTTCGTATGGAAGTGGTAACTGTAAACACATGGGAGGAAGTAATTTGATTAGAGACTGAAAACTCTAACACTATTTCTAAGGTTCCAAAGGGACTGGTGGGCCACCAGCTCCCTTCATGTATCCTTCTTGCCTCCGGGGGAAATAACTCTGGCCTTTAGAGTAACAAAATTTTAATGGATAATTTACGTTCGTTTTAAGTTTGACTCGGTTATTTAGTTAAATTTCTGTAAGTTTTGGATTCCATCTATTCATTAATAGGAATTAATGGTCATTTTAATTTTAAATTTTTTATCTAACTTCATTTCTGCTCGTTTTAGGTTTTAATATAACTCTTGACTTCTTTACTTTAGCTTTTCCTTTCTTTTTTTAAAAACCTGAAAATCAAAATCAAGGTACAATTTTTACGAGAAGGTAGGAGGGCCTAAACTCATTATCACCATGTACGTTGCCTTATTTCAAGCAGAAAATTATTCATAGTATACTGTGAGGCCTCATTTTTTCTAGTAATGGATGTAAAAGTTGAGTGGATGAAAAGAACAGTATTCACTCTTTTTATGTCAGAATATATAGCTTAGGTATTATTTGTTCTTATTTGAATTATTTCAAGAGAATTATGAACTCCCTGGAATAAAATGAACACAAAATAAAGTAAAAATGTACAATAAAAGCATAAATAAACGAATACACACCGTAGAAATATGGATAACAAATTGGTAATCAAATGACCAAGACCAAGTTCTCAATGACCTCTTTTTATGATTCTTTTTTAAGGATCTTAAGATTTTAACTTTCTTTTTCTGTATGATCTCAACAATCATGTTCTAATCAGTACGAGAATGTAGCAATAAGCGAGAGTTTTTAAAACTATTAAAAAAAACTTAACAAAGCAGTGATGAAAAATTTTTTTTCAGAATTAATGAACTTACTATTTATTAAAAAGTTGCAAAATATAATCGCAAAGTTGAAATTGGTCAATATTATTGGGTGCGAGGAGTAAAGGTATGGCGGATTTATATGTAAGTTATGACGGGTTTTCAAGTATTTAATTAAATATCAAATGATTAGGTCATTTGTGTTTAATATGTTGCGGGGAATTATTTTTTGTTTATTTTTTTTATATTTATGCTGATGCTGTAGGCTTGTATTTACTTCGGCTTGATTTATTTTTATTTTGTCAGTGCTCAAGTATGTAACATTGTCAGCGCTAGTTTTTATTTTCGTATGTATATAACATTGTCAGTGCTAAAGCATTCCACCAGGCATGTGCACTGGTTTGTCATATTTATTTATTTAATTGTTGCAAATAAAAATTATCTATCTATCTAAAATGTTTAATTTATGCATAATTGATTATCAGCGTGCATTTTGTATTGGCAATGTTGCTGTATTTATAATGCTAAATGTCATATGTCTAGGATAGTCTTAGAAACATTTTACAAGCTTTCTCCTGTTTTAAAAAACATTGTCTTATTTTTTAAGAAAATCAATTACTAATCATCGTAAAGTAAATACATTAAATCGGTAAAATAAGGTTAACGGACTGATAAATCGATGAGGGCCCCTTTGTGTTACTTTTCTTTTTTGTTTTTGTTCTTTTTTTTCTCAGACCACAATAGTTAAATCCCAACTAGTTAGAAAATAGCTTATCCGTATGGGCTGATGTATGTAAGTTTTGTGTTTTCCAGTGACAATCTGAGTTGTCTGGATGATAAAAACTGGCTGTCTAGATTAACTAAAGACGGTTCGACAAACAATCTAAATGGAATTTTAGCCATAACGGTTCCATTTTGGACAGTTTTTTTCCACAGTAAAATTGTATTTTAAGATCGACGATCACATAGCTCATATTTCATAATATGAGCTATGTTAAACTGAGTTTTCGAGAAAAGGAGTATTAGGTGCGCCTTGACTGAAATAGGATTCCAAAGCACCTGTGTATATTCTCTTGGACTTGATATGAAGGACCCTTTTGGTCCAGAGTTGCCAGAAGGCGGGACAAAATGTAAGCCAGAGCCTTTGAAAAACAAGCCAAAAATAAGCCAGATCCTTTGAAAACAACCATAACTCGAAAATTTACTCGCCAGTCACCATCAAGATAAGCCAGCCTGGCGGGACCAACATTGCAGCAGTGTTTGGGTCTATCATCTGTAAATCGTGACTTGACTCTATCGCCATATTGGATACAAAGGTGCCATTTAGTATTCAATCAATGCTTCTTAAAACATACTTAGTTGTCTAAAAGTGTTAATGGTTCTTTATCTAATTTGCTTTATTCTATCTTGAATGACCTGTTTTAGAACATTTTTTCAAATCCTTTTAAACAATCAGAATAATCGCTGAAAAATGCATTATATCTACCATCGCATTCTAATTATTAAACTTTTATTGCCGGCAACACTCTAAGGAATATTTAAACGCTCTTTATTATCGATCACGCAGTTGCTTGACCAATTTATTATCGATCAGGCAGTTGATCAGCCAGCTTTATTAAGCACCAATCGGTGACAAAAATATGGCCTCATGGTGCCTCTTTAGTAAAAATATTGTTTCATTGCGTGACAGTAACACCAACCTTATAGACTTTGAGAAGGGCTCAAACTTCAACCTCCTCCCTAAAAAAAATTAAAAATTTATTCGGCATCGCCACTTTTCAAAATATAGCTTCGATTGCTTGGTATTCCCCTCCCCCACCTCCACCCAAAAGTTATCTTCTCCCTTAGTCAAGGGCGCATCCAGAATTTTTATTTGGGGAATTGTTACAAAAAAAACTGAAAAACGTATCGACAATTTGCTTATTTACTTTTTATTACGTTTTTACCAGTTGGACAAAAATTTTGGGCGGATAGGGATTCCAACCCCCTCCCCCGTGGTAAGGCCTTGCCTTTTGTTAGTGTATCTTTAGATTCTCAAATTATTCTGTGTTATAGATGCCCTGTAACTCAAATAAACAATAATTGAACAAGGAACTCACTCTATTCCTCGTTCTTCGAAAAGAACTTGTCGACCAGGTGATCCTAAGGGTGAATAGGCACATACTGTAATGCCAAATTCTTTACAGACATCCCGCAATTCTGTTTGTAAGAAGTAAGCATGAATTTCTACCTAAAAACAGAAAGTTGTTTATGAGTATGTCATCATATATAATTTTTTTTTTCCTAAATTTGCGGTGCCGGGTATAATTAAATATCTGATTTGCCGCTAGTCTTTTAGCGAGGTTTTAGATGGCTGTTGAACCTCCTTCTGAAAGAGCCAACAGAGAAACTTTTAGGGATAACGTCCTCAGGAATATCGGTCCAAATCTAAGTATAACTGTCAAATGAAGCTGTTCTTCAAACACTCTATTCTTGGCGTGCCAAACTCGAGGTTATTGGACGAAAAAGGTCTGGAGAAGAAGGTGAACTCCAGTACTTGTAGAAAACGGTCATCGACGATACATCAAACCTTTCACTAACAGACTTGAAAAGGTCATCGGGAACGACAGACCCTGATCAATTAGCCCTATTCTAGATCTTTTGGATTGGTGCCAGTAAGTGTGTTGGCAGTAACCTCGAGCTTACTGGAAAAGGGCAACAAAAAACTTCAAAGTGTTTGTAATATGGATCTATCAATGAATCTTCGATTTGGCTATCATTTTCAAGAAGAAACGCAAATTGTTGTTTAACTGAGCTAAGAAAAATTTTGAAAATTCCAACTGACAATGGAAACAAATTGAAATTTACTGAAAGAAATTTAGTCATTTTCTGAAGAATAGCAGTCAGGTTACTAAATTACCGGTTGTCTAACTTTCTAAATTTTAGAGCATGGCGAATTATGTTTCTTCTGAAAGATTAATATATGTTTCAAAGCATTTGAGAATTTTGTGGAAAAACTTATTATTCCTTTCCCATCTCTGAAGTCGTTTAATCTGAATTTACAATCTAGGAGACATTTACTCCTATGACTGGTTTTTCTTCCGAAGTAGCATATCTAATAGACCAGTTTATCAGAATCAGTAGACAATATTTAGATTTTTAACACTCTTGAATATGATGCATCCACTTAATTGGCTGCTAAACATAAGTAGTGAAGAGGTTTCTTGTTTTTATTCAGCACAGCACCAATCAAAAAGGACATCAATCTGTATCAACACAAGGGGGATATGTTCTTAAGGTGTGTTCATAGGGTACAACAGAAGGGAAATGGGACAAGCGAAATTTGAAAGGCGTTTTGGTAATTAAGCAAAAAACAGTAATAACTGTTGTTTGCTATAAAAAAAAAAACTAAAGATTCCAGTATTTCGCATGTAATCTTCCACAATTCTACTCATTTATGTGCACTGGTTTTGTAGAACAATGAAGACAATAGCAGAAACACGAAAATTTAGCATAGACTCAATCACGCAAAATCTCATAAAACAACTGTAGAAGAGGTATTTCCTGCTTCCTTAATATATATAAGTATAAGTTTTTTTTCGGAATATGTATAAGTATTTTCTGCTTTCCTTATTAATATATAGTATAGGTGTTAACTCTTTTAGATTTGTTACATGAATAGTAAGAACTATCTCAACTGAGCACTCATTTTCGAATTTAACACTTTTCTATGGAAGGCTGGGTGTCTTCAGATGTCCAATTCTGTAACAACCAGGTGCCTAGACAGATAGAGTAATAGATGTATGTCAGCTCTGAGAATCTCATGAATGAATATTATGTTTAAAAAGGTGATAGATTTTGTACTGCAAATAAAATTTAGAAAAAAAATATTGTAAATTCCTTTATTATGTGGTATTTTTAAAACTTAGAAATTGAAGCTAAAATCATGTATTGAAAGTCTATTTTTTCTCCTTCAGATATTAACGCAATGCTAATTTTGTATGATTCGTAAAGTGGACCAGTCTTGTCAGTCATACAAAATCGTAGGCTGTGTTTGTCAGTGTAATTGCTTAGAATAAAAATGAAACTTGAATATTCATTGAGGATTTCTTGTCCAAATCAAATTGTTGACATTTAGTTTCTGGGAGAAAATTAATTTATTTTTTTAGTAAAAATTTTGCTGTAACATTTCATTTTTCAGGTTCTCCTTTTCGAACCTTCAAAAGCATTTCAGTTTCGGCTATATTTTTTTACCCCGCAAGGACACCATAAAACTTGTTTATTGCTTTATAAAACCGTGTTTTATTGGGCATGTTATGGACAAACCGCCAAATGAATCAGCCAGTTGGAACCCTGGTTTTCCTTTCCTCTGTAAATTTTTCAAATTGCTTGTAAAAAAAATGTCTTCAGCTATTCAGTGGATTTAGGTTATGTCCGTAGGAAATTCAAGGAAAATAGAGTTTTATCGATTCTCAAATGCTTGACATCGGGGACTAAATTCACCATGTGCTTGAATAATAAAAGTGCCTTGAAAGCGCCCTCCCAAGTGCACTGAGACCTAGCAATGTAAGTGAACTCAAAATTAATTTTTAGGTTTTGTTTTCCAAAAATGGTTACAAATAGAACAGCCACATTTTTACTCAAGTTTTAGTTGTTGAACGCCCCCATTTGGATTTCAGTAAAATATCCAAAAACATCATAATTATTTAATGTCACTTATTGTTTATATCTTGAATTATATGAATAGAAGAAGAAATATTTACAATAGATAATTTAATCATTTTGCATTTAATTTACAGTTTTTGTTCCCAAATGTTTATGACTTATTTTTTCTACTGAATATTACGTTGAAGCTCGAAAGGGATTTGCTATCAAAATGCTACTACTACTACTAACAACTCACTGCAGCACCAATCTGCCTGAGGCCAACACAGCTACGCACACGCCTCCTCCATCCCAATCTGTTCAAAGCCTTCTTCTTTACACTCCCCCCCCCGGAAGTTCTTGTTCCCAACCACGGACAGCCTGCTTTTCCTTTAGCTTTCGTTTATCTTGATTTGTAGACTTATCTTCCTATTCTTCCAAACTTTTTTCTACTATGAAAAACACCCTGCGGCTTGGCTAGTTTACTTTTAACATCTTCACTGCTCCCATCGTCTTTACTAGTAATACTACCAAGGTAAGTAAGCTGTCCACCAGATCGATCTTTGTGTTACCCAATGTCACCTTTTCATCTGCACTTATTCCTAGCTTTAGCGACTTAGTCTTCTTAATATGTATTTTCAAACCTGTTCTTGCATCTTGAACTCAAACCTCTAAAAGTTCTTGAACAAAACCTTTAAAAGTTCATTCTTTTTGCACACACCTTCATCTAGGATGCTTAAATCATCTTAGTTCAAGAAATTCTTCCCCTCCCCCCATTTGATTCTGTGTTCTCCGATTGCCTTTCATATACTACTTAAGACAAAGTCCATTAAAATGATTCGTATAAATGGGGATAGAACACAACCTTGCTTAACTCCTGATTAAATATGAAACCAATCTCTTGCTCTTTACACTAAAGTTTTTAGTACTTTAAGAAAGCTTTAAATTTCAATTAAAATCGTGTTTCAGGAGTTAAATTTTAAAGGATTGTGTTTTTAAATTTTAAGGATTGTGTTTTTAAAGAATTGTGTTTAAAGGATTGGGACAAAAAGTAAAACTTTAGTGTAAATAGTGAAGAATCAAGGAGGGAAAGCATCCCTCATATACGGGATAAATTAATTTCGTTTTAAGTTTTAATATTACTCCTTACTTTTAGTATAAAACTTGTTTTTTATTTAATTTCTCATTGTTTTCAAATAATGCCTGATAATCCCTCCCCTCTGCGGAAAATTCACCCATGGGAATTTCTTCCAGCGTAAAATTCTGCTCCCTGCAAAATTTCCCACGGATAATTTCCTCCTCGCTGTAAATTCCCCCCGAAAATTTACTGCGGTCAATTCTGCCTTACAAATTCTCCTTAGCCTACTTTCATTTGAAAAATGCTTATTTTTTATTTAATTTCTTGTCTTTTTTCATATCCTGTCGGAACCCCCGCCCTGTCTAAAATTTTTCTGGAAATCTACCTTCCCCAAGGAAAAGTTATCCACTAGGAACCTCTCCAGGAGAGTTTTTCCCGCAGAAAATCCCCCCCCCGAGATTTCCAACCCCGCTGAAAATTTCCCCGTACGGCTTCCCCGGAACATCTCCACATATAAGGTTTAGTTGCCAAAACGAAAATAAGGCAAATAACCTGAATTCCATTCAAGAATTCTGGCAAATTTCTCCAGGAAAGTTCACCTCGAAAACTTTCCTCCCCACGGAATATCATCACCATGTAAAATACCCCCTCCCTCCCCAATAGTGTCAGTATTCATCCCAATAACAGATACTGTATGTAATCAATGGTCAAATTCTACAACTTACAACCCTTTCCACAGATGCTGCGGGGGGTTCATGTCATCCAAGAGCAATAGTTATTGAGCCTTTCAAGTATGCTGAACAAAATGATTATGCCTCTACCGATCTTCAAGGATCATTGGTTTGATACGATCACCACTGAGGAAAATAAAACAAGAAATTAACATACATCCGTGATTTGTTTTGTAGCGAAAAACACGAAATTCCACGTTTTTGGAGATAGGAGCTTGAAACATCTACAATAGGGTCCTTTGATGAGTTGAATCTGGTGAAGCATAAGGCGTGGGAAGTTTGTCTCGTTAGATTCAACTACATAGGGGCTTAATTGCATGCCGCAAAGTAAAGAAGTTTCGAATATGCTGTGAAGTCTTTGTAGTTTTATAACTTCACAACTATGTGAAGTTATTTGTCTATTTTTTAAATTGATTGAAATAGATATATGAATTTTTTAATAAACTGGTTCTAGTCTAGAATTGGTTTAGTTTACTTACCTGATTATTAGCAGGTTGAATCCGGCAGTCATTCATGATCTTTCGAATTTGAGACTCATTGAAATTAGAAAGACCAATATTTTTGGCTAATCCTAGGTCTACTTGTTGCTCCATAGCCTGTGTGAAAAAATAAAAGCATTAACCAGATATATTAAGCTTAAAATAAAATAATAAAGAAGACCATATGTAGTCTATGCTATCTGGTGAGCAAGAGCGATGTAAGTGCAATAACTATGCATTATGATTTCGTGTCATTTCTATAAAGATACTTAATATATATATAAAGGGTCAAATAGACAAGGATTTCATAAGTAACGTCAAATACTGCCCTGCCTTTCCATCATGGAAAAAAAGTTATGTAGAAATAGATGTCTCTGTTGTGTGACAATGATTGCAACGAAATATAAGCGGATATTTCATATGGTCAACAGCTATCTCAGTGAACAATAAAAACCAAATGAAAAAAGATATAATTAAAAACAACCACTTAAAATAAAATGATTCTCGGTGGCATCGATCTACACAAGCTTCGCCCAGCCGAACTTGTAGTGATGATCCAGGAACTCTTATAAGGATCTTGTCTAACTTGGGATGATTGGTGACGTTGAAAACCTTTTGATTTTGTCGATTTTATTATTTCCGAAATCTTAAAGTATTTTTTTGGATAACATGGTCGCTGTTGAAAAAGCGTCCGAAATATGCGATTGGTTTCTATTCCAGTCACTGTATTTGCAAAAATAATCTCTATTCCTGTATAAATTCTTAGTTTTTGTTTGATTTTACCATTTCTCAGTACAAACGATTTCGAAAATCGATACAAATCTAGTTAGATCACTCGTCGAAAAACTTCTTCTGTCAAAATAAGATTTTGAACCAGTCCTAGGACCTAATAAAGAGAAAAATTTGACAATATGCTCCCTGTCCATATTTAATATTGTATTAAGCCATCCGTATTATTTACGGATCTCGGAGATCCGTAAATCTCTCATACGTATATACCATTTAAGCCATCAGGAGCAAAAGGTTAACTGCCTTTATTAAATGTCGTAGGGATATAGAGTCAAAACATTTTAAAAGCTTTTAAGCTTGTAACTTTGTACATTCAAAAGAAAATTTTCTGGATAAAAGAAAATAGTCAATAGCACCCACCTTCCCCCAGAATGACGAACATTTTAGTCTTTGGGAATTCAAAACAAATTGATTATGTCAGTCAACTCCATACTAAGACAAATTACATAACTTAATTACAAGAAAAAAATAACAAACTAATATAATATTTTCAACTTTCTTCCATTGCTTGTTTTATCAGTTTACTTGATTTGGGGACTTGTACAATAAAGAAATAAAGACCGATCAACGTATAGATCAGATATAAGGAAAAATACTGATAAACAAGGAATAAAGGGAATTGTTCAGCAGAACTTAAAAAGGATTTTATACCTCAGGATGCCTAGTATTGCTGCTTTGCAGTCCTTGTTTTGGACCAAGCAGCAAACAGCACCCGCGTTCCTTTGCCACTTTGAAATATACTGCAGTGGTCAAAATCTTTGACAACCGGGTTTGGGGTTCGGGGAATTACCTACGCCTAAAAATGAGTTACACTTACCATAGATTGGCCTCAGCCAATTTCGGCAACGTTTGTTTTAACAAGGCCCTATAAATATTTATTTCGGAGGGAACCAAATCTGCAATCTTTTCAAATAATTAATTATCAATCGACATAAGAAAACAACCTGCCAAAGTGTAGGTAAATTTGTGTCCATATCCCAATCCATTTCTCCGTTTTCTTGTTCAGGAAACACATTATTGATATCCTTCATATCTCTTTTTAATCCAGTTGGGGCGTGAATCAGATATAAATCCACGTAGCTAAGTTTAAGTCTTTTCAGGGATTCTTTAAGAAAAATGTCAACATCTGAGCTCCTATTTCCAATCATTGGCAGCTGAAATAAAAAAATATCATTTTAAGAAAACGACAAAATTATGACGATTGTAGAGAGTAACTAGTGGAAATTAATATTGTATTGTACACAACAAGAAGGTATAGATGAGACTCTCGCTTCCTAAAAACAAGCTATTGCACCCACAGTCAGTCGTAGATTTATCTACTGTTCACACCTGTAATATTCCTCAAAAGGTAGGCGGATTGGTCGCAGGGATAATTTGAAATTATCCCAATTCAGCAGGGATGAGATGGGTCCTCATTGAGGACATGTCTCAATGAGAACGTCCTTATTTTTCTTCCTCCCTTAATGATTGAGGATAACTTGATAAATAATTTCTAGACATTTCGAATTTTTAGTTTGTCTATGTTGGCGGGCTTCATAACTCAATTTGTTTGTCATTCATTCTTCTTTTGAAATAAATCAAAGAGCTTAAACAAACGTTTTCAAATCGTAATATACTGTTTTTTTTTCTTTTGGGAATATAACTTATTGATCCGCTCAGTACAAGGGACACATATGTTGTCGCGTTTCTTTCTTCCTTGCTCTCTTTTCTCTACTAATCCTTGAGGATAACTGGATAGATATTTTCTAGACTTGGTCTTACTTTCCGTCTGCTCAAAGTCAATTTAACAAGCCTGTGTATGGCTTTGAAATCGTCCAGGAGCTGCTTTACAAAAGCCTTTGGCTGTCTAACCCCTATTAATAGCTGCAAACCTCAAGTAAAGAATTTTGATAATGAACCCCTTATTGCAGAGAAACTATACCGGCAGGTTAGGCGCAGCACACACTTTTTTTCCTATGTGAGAGATCAGCATCAAACGGGTTAAAAAATGTCCAAGGAGAAGCTTTATAAAACGCTTTGACTGTCCAATCCCCATAAATGGCTCAAAAATCTCCATCAAGAGCTTCATCAATAAACTCCTCTCTGCAGAGAAATTATCAAGTTTATAATGTCTGCTATTTGAAACCCCTAAAAAATTGGTTGTACAAACTCTGCCTAAATCCCAGGCTAAAGGAAACAGTAAACTAAAGGGAACTACATGCTGACAGCCCTACAAAGAGCAAGCGACAGTGCCACCTTGCTGAGTTAGAAAAGAAAAATCTAGAACACTAGCGCCGCAAAGGGTGTATCCCTACAGAACTTCAGGCATGGAAAACTTATAAATTTCACTAAAACATAGACCTGCTCGATAATGTTATTTATTCGGTTTTTATTTCCCAGAAGACAAGCCTCTAATACTACTAATGCTAACAATTCACTACAGCACCATGCCACCTGAGGCCAACACAGCTACGCATGAGCCTCCTTCATCCTAATCTATTAAAAGCCTCACTCCTTGCACCCTCCCAGGAAGTTCCCATTTTTCTTAAATATTTTTTTACGACATCTTCCCACCCCAACCGCGAACGGCCTGCTAATCTTCAGCCATAATTTCCTACCTTTGATCTAGATGTGGCAATCTGTTGCCACATCTTTGTGGAGGTATTGAAAAAGGTATTAAAAAATGTGGAAAATCACTGAATTCGATGATATGCTAAAGTTTCCTTATTGTATAGTATGCTTACTATCTCATGTACTATTCCAAAGCTTACTTTTGTCACAATGAAAAGCTCTTCACGCTTTATTCTACCCTGTGATATCCATTCAGCAAGAACCTCACCAATCGATTCTTCGTTCATATATGTGAAAGCTGTATCAAAATGACGATAGCCCACTTTCAGGGCTTCGTTGATAGCTATCTTCATTTCTTCTGGTCTTGCCTAGAAATAAAGGTCAGTTCTGGAAGGATATTTTAATTATGGACTTTTTAAAGTAGTACATTATTAAATTTTTTCAACTAAATATGTCTAATAGAGAATCGTAATAATCTACCCTAAAAATAAAATGACATATCATACAAAGTGGACTTTATATGAGTGTTTAAACAACCGAGACTGCATTTTATCTTCTACTATTCTAGTCTTTATCAAACAATTTTTCCCTTGAGATAAAATAGTTGCCACATCGCCTCAGCTCTGTAATGTATACACATATGGTAAGGTTCTTCTTCTGAAAAACAGCACCTGGAATCTACAGTAGACCCCTTTCGGCTTCTAGTGGGTTTTTCTGATTATGCAATGATGTTTTTGATACCAATACAAACTTCATGTAATTTGTGCTGTTAGTAAAACTAGTGCAATAATAAGAGTCTGATCTCAGTTTCTGACAGAAAGACGATTACGAAGCTTGAAAAATACCAAGTGTCACCAAATACTAGATGGCATTGATATTGTTTTTTCCCCAATAATTGTGCCAGTTTCCACTCTTCAAGAATTGAATGGCTTTATGACACCTGTCCATTTTATTTCAGATATTGTAAATTTTACTTTATCTCCATCCTTGAAATAGTAACGCTAGATTTTTTCACAGATTTTATCAGATGTAAGAGCAATTGACCAGGCTGCACATAGTTGTCAGTCTTAGTGTTTTCTATTTTCGCCGAATCATAATTCAATTCGCTGGTTTTATTAATTGATGCGTAGTATAGTTTTATGTTGTTATTTATTTTTGTTTCTGGTTCTTTTTCTTCAATTACTCCAAGAGTATCATATATTTTTGCATGATGTAGATTATAACAAATCATTACTGTTGTTCATCGGATCTTAATTTAGTATCTAGCTTCTAATTTAAGGTCATCGGAGCTTCGAAGAGTACTAGAAATCATTAGTATGTAGCTTTGTATAAGACTTTTTTTATGTTAAGATGTGATAGTGAAAAATCATTTTCTCTGTGGGGATAAAAGCTTTTACTTTGTGCTTAAATCAGTTCTTGAGCGTCACCGTGAAAACATGAAGAACATACTGACATACATTTAGTCATAAAAATATTTACTTAAACTGGTTAACCATTAATTTATACATTCTGTATTGTAATTCAGCACTGAAGCTCTGCATAACTTTCTATTGAAAAGGATAATTCTATGCTTAAACAATTCTTATAATTTCGTAGATATAATACCTACTGGTACTATATTCAGATAAAAAAGAAATAAGCGAGGACATCCCTTACTGGTCGTTGTCATCTGTAGGAAGAATTGGCCCTTCCTCGTGAAAAAAAGCAGCAAAATAATCTAAATTGATCTTTAGAAATGTGTGATCTTTAGAAAATATGCGACCCTTTCCTGGACAAGAAACTTCTTCCATACAAATATTCATTGGTTTGCCCCCTGTCCCCTACCCTTGGTCTCCTTTAAAAAGTTAGTAGCATTTTATGCAAGTTTCATTTGTTTTCATTTATTTTATTCTCAGTTTATTTTCTTCAAGTTTCAGTTTATCGAAAACTTCCTTCTTTTTTCGGCAAATTTTAACCTGTTCTTCAGATGGTACAAATTAATCTCTCACAGTAGAGTTTTAGTCGGAAAACTGGTACTGTTTATGTCAAAGAGTTGATAACACTGGTAACACAGTAAACAGTCGTAAGCAGTCACAGCCACAAGTAGTTGTGGTTACACTTGCAAGTAGTCAATTACCCTCTCACTGTTCCTTTGAGTGGGCCTATTAATTTAGTATTTGAGGTTTGTTTTGTTTTTATCTTGTCCGTAGGACTTGTATCCGTATATTTTTTCGCTTTATTTACTTTTTTGTACTCAGAACGGTTGAGCGAAGGTCTCGACCGAAATATCTGCATAATTATCCTTTTTTTTCACTGGCTTGAAACATCCTCAGTTTTCTTTCTTCATAACTTTTCGTCAGTAGACATAGGTGGCAGTTACAAGTAGTCACAGTTTCAGTCGTGTCAATCGTCACAATAGTCACAATCGCAAGTAGTTGCAGTCGCAGACGCAAGTAGTCACAGTCACAATGTCAGTCGCAAGTAAGTAAAGTTGCAAGCAGCCGCAAGTAGTCGTAGTCGTAAGTAAACACGGTCACTGGCTGATCCTCAAGAAGTTGCACTCGCAAGTAGTTACTGTCGCAGTCACAAGTAGCCGTAGTAACACTCCCAGGTGGTCACGGGGCAAGTATTCGCAGTTACAGTTGTCGTAAGTAGCTACAGCCCCAGTCGCAATCTCAGTGAGTTTCAGTAGTCGTGGTTGCTAGAATTACACTGGATAAGGGCACTGTAACTTCCAATTTCCATTCTAATGATCCTCTGCGAAGTTTCTACAACAGCTCCTTCAGTATGAAGTGGTATATGCAAACAAATTGGTCTGGCTGGTGTGTTTTTCATTAAGGTTCTATGACTTCTATAGGGTCTTCCCGCCTTTTTTCGAAAATCAGACAACTTTTCTCAGGCTCGTAGCTTTTGATGGCTAAGACTAAACTTAATGAAACTTATATATTGTGAGTCAACATAATTTTAACATTATTTAACAACAAACATTTGAGTCAACGACAATTCTAGCATCAAAATTCCATTTTTTTAAGTTTTGATTGCTATTGAGTCGGGTCGCTCCTTATTTACAGTTCGTTAGGACGAACTGTTTGATTACCCATCAAAATCCAAACAGAGTATACTGAAATATTGATCGTTTTTTCTGTATTGCCAAAATTATCGTATTTAGAAAATTTTATAGTTTCATGAAATGTAATTAAGCAAATAGAAAACGTTTTTCAACTAAAGTAAGGAGCAAGTTTAAACTTAAAACAACTTGAAATTACTCTGTATAAAAGGGGGACTGCCCTCTTCTCAACACCTTGCTCATTTGACTAAAGTTTTTTAGTGCTTTGAAAAATCTTTTTTTTTCAATTTCAAATTTTCTTTAAAAATTAGGACAAAAGCCAAACCTTACAGTAAAGAGTAAGGAGCAAAGGAGAAGACAGCCACCTTCATATAAAGAATAATCTATTCAAACAGATTTCAAATCTGTTCCTTGCTTTAAGTTGGAAAGCTCCTTTTTTATTTAATTTCTGATTGTTTTCCGAATCATACCCAGGGCTAACCAAGATATAATTGAGGTACCCCTACCTTAAGTCCCTGGTTAACTTCTTTTAAAATGCGTAAATCAATAATTGTACGTTGATTAGTGCCGTCCTACGTTTAAATTGCAATTTCAATTTCGGATAGACTTGAATATGATTAAAAATTGGCGATGGATAGCAATTTTGGTAAAAAGTCTTTGTTAATATTACTACTAAAGAATTTCGGTTGGATGAAAAGAAGTATCGTTGCTTGTATGGATAGGAATTTTGTGAGATTTTGGATCTTTTACATAACTGTAGCCATCACAACATCTTCAATTGTATTTTTTTTATCGATAAATACATTACATACATTAGTAGTATCCCCAAGATGGTTTTGATGACGCACATACCAACTACTCCTTTCTACCTTTAATAACGAAGAAGCTTTAACGGCGATTCCCCCAGGGCAAGTAAAGGTGGATATTATGTCATAGGGAATGTTTTCTAAGATATGCAGGTGCATGTCGTGTAGTAAAGTTCGTTTACTTTTGATTTACATAATAGGGTTTTAACTGCTACATAATAGGGTTTGTTAGAGTCCACAAGTCAAGCAGGGAAGTTTTTTTTAAGAAACTTTTCTTCAAGACATCTAAAGATGTTTTTTAAGAAATTTCTCTTCAAGACGTTCTTTCTCTACGTAATGACAGTACATACATGGGATGTTACATAGTACTTTAAGAGATTGCATTTTCTTTCAATGCTTTTTTCTCAGGGAACTTTTATATTCTAAATATTTATGTCCACTTTAGGATTCTAAAAAGATCTCCCATCAATGGAATGGAGTCCTAGACATCTGGACCATGAAACCTTTTCTAATATGTTAATTCAGGAAATAAATTCTACGAAAAAACAAATTCGTTGCTCGGAGAATTCCCATGTCCCGCTTACTAGAATGGTTAAGTAATTGATTACGTCTTTCCTATGTCTGCAATAATTGTAATGCAGTGGGAAAAATCGATTACTAGAAATTGCTTACACTTGTTATGCACCAGAATATTCAGTAACACTTTAGAGAGTGTTATCAAATAATATTGCTATCAGAGATGAAATAAAAGCAAAAGGTTCATCATGGCTAAAATATGCTAAACCTTCATATATAATCTACAGCCCCAATGGACAAACGCACATTTGAATAATAATTCCCTTCAAATTTCACATAATCTCGTTAAAGGTAGATTTAAGTCACATTAAGATATTTATGAGGGCTTTTAATGAAAACACATCCATTTTTGACAGCACGTTAGAATTTACTCTTCTTCAGTCAAAAGAATTCTTTTAACACCTCCCACCTTAAGTCTAAGATATAGAACATGTTAGTCCAACGCTACTATGGCAATAGATGTCTGCCCCGTAAAACACAGAAAAGCAATTCAACTCAAGAAATAGAAAAAAAACATGAAAAAAGCTTATAAAGGAAAAAAAGCAAAAAGAAGCATGAATTAAAGAAAGGCAGGGATCCTACCGACCATTTCCTGAGGAGAGGCTTGTTATTAGAGGTAAATTTTAACCATATTAAGATATTTTGAGAGCCTTTAATGAGATTACTCTTTTCTTTGAGCCAAGACTGTGCATTCCCGATTTACAAGCGCACATTTGAATAATATTTTCCCTTCAACTTTTACATAATCTCGTTAGAGGTAAATTTAAGCCACATTCAGATATTTTTGAAGGTTTTTAATAAAAACTACGTCGTTTCTTTGACTGGGCGTTAGATTTCAATCCCCCTCAGTTGAAAAATTCTTTTAGCACCTCCCAACTTAACTTTAACCAATAGAACATGATAGTCCAAGCGATTCACGCCATCAAGTCAATAGGTTGCTGCCCTGTAAAACACTGAAAAAGCAATTCAAACTAAAAAAATGGAAAAAAAAACAAAAAACGAGAAATACTTATAAAGGATAAAATATAAGCAAAGAGCATATCATAGAGAATAATATATCAAAGAGAATTTTAATTATACCACGTGGGGTTTTGATAATGTAGCCCAAGATATTTGATAATTTCAGGCATGATTTTGATAACATTAAACATGATTTTAGTAATGCTTGACAATATTTTGATAGTACCAGACACAATTTTGCTAGCATCATTCTGGATTTTGATAATGACTTACAAGATTTAGGTAATTCTGATAATACAAAACATGATTTTGTAATATTTAGACATAATTTGGTAATATCATGCAAGGCTTTGATGACATAATGTAGATTATTAATATTTGATAAGATTTTGATTTGATATTTGATAAGAAAAATATTTTTGTTAATATCAGGTAAACTTTTTATTATACCATTTCAGATTTTGTTAATAGCTTCCATGATTCTGATACTGGTTTTGATATTGCCATAGAGGATTCTCATTATATCAGTCAAGATTTTGATAATGCAGTGCAAGATGTTTTATATTATTAGACAAGATTTTCATTGTATCATCCACGAGTTTTGCAATATATGGCAAGACTTTGATAATGTCTTGTAAGGTTTTGTAATATTTGTCAAGATTATGATAATCTTGATAAAAGCAGACACGATTTTGATAGCACTGTGTTAAGTTTCGTCAATAGATAACATGATTTTGATGGCATCATATTAGATTTTGTAATAGCAGTCACGTTTCGATTGTCACTGAAGATATTTCGTCAATAACTTGCAAGATTACGATAATACTATGTAAGATTTTGGTACTAACTTGCATGATTCTGATACAATCGTGTTTGGTTTTGATAATACAATTGAAGATTCTTGTTATATCAGAAGAGATTTTGATATTGTAGTGCATGATGTTTGATAATATCAGACAAGATTTTGCAAGAACCATTCTAGATTTAGGTAATGCCCAAAGTTGATGGAATCAGAACTATGGAATTGGGGGGGGGCAGAAGTGGCGGAAACAGAACCGGAATTGGTAATGGCGGGACGGGAATTGGAATCGACGGAACGGGGACTAGAACTTGAACCCGGGTGGGAACCAGTAGAATCGGATCTAGAACCACCGTATGCGGTGGGGGGGGGCAGAAGTTGTAGAAGCGGAATTGGTTATCACATTATTTAAAAAAATATAAAAAATGTCTTAGTAATTACCAGGGCTACCATAGCGTGCCAGAGGGCCACTCACAGCGTGGCACAGTGGTGAGAACTGACAGGGTGTATCATGGTGGGTCTGCTTGCAGAAACATGAGCCAATGAATTTAATACATCATTTTTAACAATAAAATACCTGAAAATATCTTAGGAACGATGAAGGGTGCCAGAGGGCCAGTCATAGTGTGGTGCTGTGAATTGACGTGGTATATCACGGAGGATTGGCTTGCAAAAACATGAACCAATGGATTTAATGCATGATATTTAACAAGAAAAAATATGAAAAATGTCCTGAGAATGATTAAGAGTTGGTAGAAAGGGCCAAAGGGCCAGTCATAGTGTGGCATAGTGGTCTGAAATGACATGGTGTATCACAGAGGATTGGCTTGGAAAACACGAATTAATAGTTTTAATGGATGATTTTTAGCAAACAAAGATCTGGATGATTTCTTTGAAATGATGAGAGGGTGCTAGAGGGGCAGTCATAGTCCGGTACAGTGGTGTGAATTGAGATTGTTTGTCACGAAGGGTTGGATTGCGAAAACATAAACCAATGGATTTAATACACGTTTTTAAAACAGAAAATATTTGAAAAATGTTTTAGGGATAATGAAAAGGTGCTAGAGGGCTAGTAGTAGTGTGGCACATTGGCGTGAAATGAAATGGTGTATCACAGAAGGTTGAGTTGGGAAAACATGAATCAATGGGCTTAATGCATGATTTTAACCATAAAATATCTGGAAAATGTCTTAAGAATGCTGAGGGGTGCTAGAGGGTACCCGAGAACAAGTAATAATGTGGCATAGTGACGTGAATTGCTTGGACTAACGTTTTCTAAGGCTTAAAGTTAAGCTTGGATGTGTCAAAGAATTTTTTTGACTCAGGGGGATGGTATCTAACGCTCCGTCAAAGAAACGAGGTATTTTCATAAAAAGCCCGTTCTTTTTTCTTGTATCTTATCCTTTAAAAGCTTTTCATGTTTCGTTTTCCATTTTTAAGTTGTAATTGCTTTTTTCTTTGTTTCGCGGGCCAGCTACATATTGCCATGGTGGTGTGAATTACTTGGACTAACATGTTCTAGAGCTAAAATTTATGTTGGGAGGTGTTAAAGCATTTCTTTCGACTAAAGAGGAATGAAATCTAAAACCCAATCAAAGTAACGAGGTATTTTCATTAAAACCCCCTTAAAATATCTTAATGTGGCTTAAATTTACCTCTAACGAGATTGTGTGAAATTTTAAGGGAAAATGTAATTCAAACGTGCGCTTGTCAGTCGGGAATTTATAGTTTTGGCTAAAAAAAACAGGAGAAAAAACTCCCAAAATATCTTAATATGGTTTAAATTTACCTCTAGTGTAAACCCTCCTCTCTGGAATTGCTTTGTAGCATCCTTGACTTTCTCTAATTCATGGTTCTTTTTGCTTATATTTTATCCTTTATCAGCTTTTTTATGTTTTGTTTTCGCCATTCTGTGAGTTTGAATTGCTTTTTTCTGTGTTTTACGGACGAGCCACATATTGCCATGGCGGCGTGAATCGTTTGGACTAACATGTTCTACAGCTTAAAGTTAAGGTGAGAAGTGTTAAAAGAAGTTTTTCTACTGAAGTGGAGTGAAATATAACACCTAATCACAGAAATGAGGCATTTTCATTAAAAGTTCTCATTTAATTGAATTGAATTTATCTATAACCCTTTATAATACACATGAAAAACGGAGTATAATGTGAATAAAAGAAAAGAGGCAAAAGAAAATGACCTAAAAAAAACTAAACGACACTCTATCTTACTTAAAACAATGAAAACATTCAAAAGCAAGAGCAAAACATTCATTGTTTCAAAATAGCACTCCATGGGTGCGAACCAATTCTACTAATATAAGCTTCTATGCTTTTTCTGATAGAAGCTTTCGGGTCTATGATGCCATATCTTTAAATGACCCAGGAGTTTCTTGACCATGGTGGAAGGGCAAGCAGGTATTTGGCATACCGGGAACAGATTCGCCGAAGCTCCTTCGTCTCCGTACACGTTTACACGTTTACAGTTATCGTAAACGTACACCAAAAAAGTGCAAGGTATAGGAAATTCGGGAGTGCAGAAGCATTGTAAAGTTTAGCTAGCAGTTTGCGGTTGAGTCGAAGTTTGTTTGCTACCAAACTTCCGTATGCAGTTGCTACTCGACGCTGGAAATGAAGGATCAAGAGCCTTCTAGTTGCTTTAAGAGTGTCACTGATAGGAAGCCCTAAATATTTCATTTGTCATTTTGGGGTAACTGGTGCGCCGTCAAGATTAACAATAAATCGTGCTCGAGTTTCACCCCAGTTGAAGAGATCCACATCCGATTTTTCTCTATTGAATGTAAGGTTAATCTTAGCATATTCTTTTCTTAAAATAGTAAAATTTCTTTCGAACGACTGTACTGTTCGACTGGGGTTAAAAATATCATCTGAATAGGCGATTAGCGACACATCGATCCCTTTTAAAATACAAGGAACTGCGCTGGACTGGGCGTTCAGGATAGAGTTATTGAAGGCAACTGGAGAAGTGAGGGCACCCTGCCTGACGCCTCGACGGACTGGAATAACGAAACGTGTTATCGTCCCATCAGGTAGCCTGATTACAACAGCAAGATGGTTCTACATATCATACAAAGCACGAATAGCAGCCGTGTCAACTCCACGTTTATACAGCTCAAGGAAAATTTGTGCGTGAATTAGAGAGTCGGAAGCACGGCTCACATCATGACTCCTTAGAACGAGCGAATCATTATCAGCATCTATAAGCATTGACTATAGTGCAGTAAGGACGTGGGAACACCCTAGGTCTTTCTGGAAGCCAAACTGATATGGCGGCATGTAGCATTTATCTGGCATAAGTTCTGGCATTACAAGTGTCTTGCAGTATTGACATGTGCGCTTGTCAATCGGGAATGCAGTCTTGGCTCAAAGAAACGAAGGATTGTCATTAAAAGCTCTCAAAATATCTCAATCTGGATGAAATTTACCTGTAACAACAAGCCTTCCTTCTGGAATTGGTTAATAGGATCCCTGCCTTTCTTCAATTCATGGTTTTTTTTGCAAAGAAACAAGATATTTTCACCAAAGCTTTCAAAAATACCTTAATGTGGCTTAAATTTACCTCTATCGAGATTAAGTGTAATTTGAAGGAAGAATATCATTCAGATGTGCGCTTGTCAATTAGGAATGAATAGTCTTGGCTGAAAGAAACGAAGAACTTTCATTAAAATCTCTCAAAATACTTTATTATGGTTTGAATTTACCTCTTATAACAAGCCTCCCTTCTGGAATTTGTTAGTATTTTCCCAGCCTTTTTTTTATTTCATTATTCTTTTTGTTTCTATTTTATCCTTTATAAGCTTTTTCATGTATTGTTTTTTCTACATTTTTTTAGTTTGAATCGCTTTTTATGTCTTTTATGGGGCAGCCACATATTGCCATGGTGACGTCAATTGCTTGGACTAACGTATTCTACAGCTTAAAGTTAGGGTGCGAGGTGTCAACTCTAAAACTCAGTGAACTCTAACGCTCAGTCAAAGAAACGAGGTATTGCCATTAAAAACCCTCAAAAATATCTCAATGAAACTTAAATTTACCTCTAACAAGATTATGTGATATTTGAAAAGAAAATATTATTCAAATGAGCGCTTGTCAACCGGGGATGTATAGTCTTGGCTCAAAGAAACGAGACATTTTCATTAAAAGCCCTCAAAAATATCAATGTAGCTGAAATTTACCTCTAATGAGCTTATGTGAAATTTGAAGGGAAAATATTATTCAAATATCAACTTGTCAATCGGGAATGCACAGTCTTGGCTCAAAGAAACGCGGAATTTCATTAAAAGCTCTCAAAACATTTTAATGTGGTTTAAATTTACCTGTAATATCAAGCCTCCCCTCCAAAATTGGTTGGTAGGATCCCTGCCTTTCTTCAATTCCTGGTTCTTTTTGCTTATATTTTATCCTATATAAGTTTCTTCACTTTTCGTTTTTCCGTTGTTTTGTTATAACTGCTTTTTCGTAATAATGCTTTGTAAGTTTGTTTTTATTGATAAAACTTGTACTTACAAAAGTCTGTGTCCTTTAGATTTACCGTCCTTACGTAACACCAAAATGTGTGTCATTTTCAGTTACAAGAGGGGACCCTCCATGGGTGGCCTGAAGAATTAAGTTATGTGTGACCGTATGCGTCATCCTTAACATAAGTAAACATTCCCTATTACGTAAGAACTAAAGAAATCATGAAGGAAACGTCTTTTAGAAAAAATGTCTTAAAACGTACTGAAATATCTTGACAAAATGTCGTGAAATGTCTTGAAACGTCTTGAAACAACGTCTCAAAGAAAAGTGTCTTAAAAACGTCTTGCAATGTCTTGAAGAAAAATGTCTTAAAAACGTCTTGGACAAAATATCTTGGAAATGTCTTGAAAAAATCTTCTCTAACCTTTAACAAACCGTATTACCTAACAGTCAAAGCCCAATTATGTAACAACCAAAAGTAAACAAACCCTATTACGTAACATGAGCCTCCATATCTACGAAAACATTCCTTATGACGTAACATGCAACACTTCTCCTGAGGGAATCGCCGTTAAGCCTTCTGCGTCATTAAAGAATGAAAGGAGTAGTGGATATGTGTGTCATCAAAATCATCTTGGGGATACTACTTACATTTATTGAAATACATTGAAGTACTTCATATAAATAAAAAAGAAAAATATTAGCGAATCACCAGACTTATCAGCATCTATAAGCATTGACTATAGTGCAGTAAGGACGTGGGCACACCCTAGGTCTTTCTGGAAGCCAAACTGATATGGTGGCATGTAGCATTTATCTAGCATAAGTTCTGGCATTACAAGTGTCTTGCAGAAAGTAGTAGCAAATGTAATAGGCCGATATATCTTAATTTGGCTTAAATTTACCTCTAACGATATTATGGGAAATTTGAAGGGAAAATGTTATTCAAATGTGCGCTTGTCAATCGGGAATGCAGTCTTGGCTCAAAGAAACGAAGGATTGTCATTAAAAGCTCTCAAAATATCTCAATCTGGATGAAATTTACCTGTAACAACCAGCCTCCCTTCTGGAATTGGTTAATAGGATCCCTGCCTTTCTTCAATTCATGGTTTTTTTGCAAAGAAACAAGATATTTTCACCAAAGCTCTCAAAAATACCTTCATGTGGCTTAAATTTACCTCTATCGAGATTAAGTGTAATTTGAAGGAAGAATATCATTCAGATGTGCGCTTGTCAATTAGGAATGAGTAGTCTTGGCTGAAAGAAACGAAGAACTTTCATTAAAATCTCTCAAAATACTTTAGTATGGTTTGAATTTACCTCTTATAACAGGCCTCCCTTCTGGAATTGGTTAGTATTTTCCCAGCCTTTCTTTAATTCATTATTCTTCTTGTTTCTATTTTATCCTTTATAAGCTTTTTCATGTTTTGTTTTTTCTACATTTTTTTTAGTTTGAATCGCTTTTTATGTCTTTTACGGGGCAGCCACATATTGCCATGGTGGCGTCAATTGCTTGGACTAACATGTTCTACAGCTTAAAGTTAGGGTGGGAGGTGTTAACTCTAAAACTCAGTGGACTCTAACGCTCAGTCAAAGAAACGAGGTATTGCCATTAAAAGCCCTCAAAAATATCTCAATGAGACTTAAATTTACCTCTAACAAGATTATGTGATATTTGAAAAGAAAATTATTCAAATGAGCGCTTGTCAACCGGGGATGTATAGTCTTGGCTCAAAGAAACGAGGCATTTTCATTAAAAGCCCTCAAAAATATCAATGTAGCTGAAATTTACCTCTAATGAGCTTATGTGAAATTTGAAGGGAAAATATTATTCAAATATCAACTTGTCAATCGGGAATGCATAGTCTTGACTCAAAGAAACGCGGAATTTCATTAAAAGCTCTCAAAACATTTTAATGTGGTTTAAATTTACCTCTAATATCAAGCCTCCCCTCCAAAATTGGTTGGTAGGATCCCTGCCTTTCTTCAATTCATGGTTCTTTTTGCTTATATTTTATCCTATATAAGTTTCTTCACTTTTCGTTCTTCCGTTGTTTTGTTATAACTGCTTTTTTTGTAATAATGCTTTGTAAGTTTGTTTTTATTGATAAAACTTGTACTTACAAAAGTCTGTGTCCTTTAGATTTACCGTCCTTATGTAACGCCAAAATGTGTGTCATTTTCAGTTACAAGAGGGGACTCTCCACGGGTGGCCTGAAGAATTAAGTTATGTGTGACCGTATGCGTCATCCTTAACATAAGTAAACATTCCCTATTACGTAAGAACTAAAGAAATCATGAAGGAAACGTCTTTTAGAAAAAATGTCTTAAAACGTACTGAAATGTCTTGACAAAATGTCGTGAAATGTCTTGAAACGTCTTGAAACAACGTCTCAAAGAAAAGTGTCTTAAAAACGTCTTGCAATGTCTTGAAGAAAAAATGTCTTAAAAACGTCTTGGACAAAATATCTTGGAAATGTCTTGAAAAAATCTTCTCTAACAACCCTATTACACTTTAACAAACCCTATTACCTAACAGTCAAAGCCCAATTATGTAACAACCAAAAGTAAACAAACCCTATTACGTAACATGAACCTCCATAGTACGAAAACATTCCTTATGACGTAACATGCAACACTTCTCTTGAAGGAATCGCCGTTAAGCCTTCTGCGTCATTAAAGGATGAAAGGAGTAGTGGATATGTGTGTCATCAAAATCATCTTGGGGATACTACTTACATTTATTGACATACATTGAAGTACTTCATATAAATAGAAAAGAAAAATATTACCATTTAAAATGGCTGAAAACTAAGTTTTTAGCAGTATTTGCCTCCCTAAAGAAATTTTCTGGTGGGGCTGATAATGGCCTGTCTTGCTTTTCCCACCTCTGTTTCGATAGATGTCGGAATGTAACATTTTAGGTGTATAGAGAAACATTTTAATTAATTCCTACTCGCCCCTACCTCTTTCAGCATTTATCTGAAACCTCATGCAGACTAACTAGTTTGTCCATTAAAATGTATTTTTTAGGAATCTAGCCTACCCCCACCTAGACAATTACTGATCCCCCCCATTATAGTTGATACGCAATTAAAGATCACCAAACGTGACACAATTTCATCACAAATAAAGCGAATAAACTTGGTTGAATCGAGTAGTGGTACCGTGTGGTTTGCTTCTTTTGCAACAGGGAGACCTGAAATATAGTTATTGATACTTTTAAATCAATTAGCTTCTCAGAATTTTAAATTAATTATAAAATTCGACCTCTTATGGGTATAGTCGCAGTTTGGTGCCATAAGATGGCAGAAAACAAGACTTTAACCTGGCCCAATCTGTATGGTCACTTAAAAAAGAGCTTTAAATTTACGTTTGAATGAACTCACTCTCAAGTTTGATACAATCACCCTTGGTAAAAAAAAACAAAAAAAAAAACTAAATAAATATGCATCGACGATGTTTCTTCTGAAAAAAGCCAAATTCCACATTTCGAAGATTACTTGAAACGTCTACGGTAGGGTTCTCGGATATTATGTATCTAATAAAAGGATTTTCAATAAGATCCCTTGCTCTTTTTGGGATATTTCCCCTTTTTTCAAAAATCAGACAAATTTTCTTAATTTTTTTGTTTTGGGTGGGTAACAATAAACTGAAAGAATTTTGAATATTTAGAATCAGCATAAAAAGCAAATATTGCTGGTGTAGCAATTGTCACGAGGATTCTATTTTTAGTTTTAGTGAATGTTGGTCCAAGTAATTTTTTACTTCCAGTTTTTTTTATCACGAACTATTTGATAAGATTCTTTTGTGATTTTTTTTTTTTTTTTTTTTTTTTTAACCTGGAAAAAGAAAGAGGGTCGATTTGAAAGCTGGATAGTTAAGGTTAAATTTTGTTTTTCTTTCGCTATTCTATTTTTTTTAATGTCTGAATAGGATATACAGGGCATTTGTTCGAGGGGGAAAATTGTCCTCTTATGAAAGAGATACGTTTTACATGTCCGTTATAAAATCAAAGCGTGGTATCTATGCAGGCAAGATGATTTTTGAGTATCTCTATTCCTTCTGTAAACTATTCTAAGACGCTGGAAATTGCACAAGGACAAGTCTAAATCGGTTATAATCTACCAGAGCAATAAATCTTTCTGTAATTTTGGTTTGAGTTTGATTTTCTTTTAAGATTAAATACATAATAAATATATTATTGATTAAATAAATTGGTCCCTTTGCTAGGAATCCTTGTCGTTTAAAATTTCCTGTATTTTGTTTCATTTTGCATGCAATTTAATCGCTCTTTTTGTTTGATATTTTTTTCTTAAAAATATCTAAAAATAAACTTGTTCCTACGAAAGAAATATACTGAAATATATTACCTGCCACTCAACCACCAGTGCTATTTTGGCCTCTGCCACCCCCTGGCAAATTTTCTACCGGCGCCCTTGCTATCTATCTGAATCGTAATTTTACTGTTCTTTACTTAGGCAGCTTTATTGCGCTGCCAATAAAAGCCAATTTCAGCGTACATAAATTGAGCGTTTAAGCTGCTTTCTTATACGTACGTGATTTACTACGTTAAGTGGTCAAGATACATTACATTAAGCATAACATTTTCCACTTAAACGAGTCCTTCCACACTAGACTGAAGTAAAAAATCAAAGAGCAATCATAATCTTAGTCTAAAATTATCACAATCTCAAAAAAGTATTTGAGCTACTCCCACCGAAAGGCATAGTTAGCCCCGCCATAAACCTACACAGTATGAACAATATAGTTTGCCCCGTTTGCCTGCGAGTGCAGGGGACTTGCGGTCATGTGTCAATCCTTAAACTCGGTCGCCCGCCTCAAAACTTCGACCTTCAAGTTTTTATTCATTTCCAATAAGGAATTATACAAAAATTAAAAACATGGAATGGAGATTCAATCCCAGATCTAGAGTGATAGGCTTTCTAGGGACGGTAAATTAATTTACTAAATTATCAATAACTCATCCAGAAATTCCACTTTGTCGCTACTAAATAGCCTACGTAACGCAAAATTTTAGGTAAGGCTCGAGTCTACATGGCACTACTTATGTTACTACATAACGCAACATTAATTATTTTACTAGTATGAAGGGTTCTTCAGTGTAGTGTGAACGAATCATTAATTTTCAATTTAGGTTTATGTCTTTGGTAAATTTTAAGCGCGTGCTAACTTGTGAAATTTGTAAATAAGACAATATATGTGATAGTTCTTATCTCTTTCGTATAAAATTTCTTGTCAAATATTTATTCAACGTTATTCGACGAATATTTATACTGAATAGTATTATAGCTCAAACCAGTGGTACCAATTCATATTATTTTGTAGGGTGGGGGGGGCGGAGGCAATATATATTTAAAACAGTTAGCGGCATTTTTTCAATTGCCAACTGAAAGGTATATTTGAAATCTAGGGGGAGGGGGGGGGGCAAAGAAAAGCAATAAATTTTGATTTTTGCAAAAAATAATTTTAATGGAATAGGACTCCTAGACAATATACCTAGACAATTAATGTCGGTGATCCAAAATAGTCCGAAGACAGATTTCCTTCTTATCATCTGTAAGTTACAGCGGTCATAGCCAGAATCTATGGGGGTCGCTGGCGAAAAAAAAAAACTAACTGTTTATCAATTTCTGCAATATAGAAGGCAATAAGGATACTAAACGAAGGGGACTGAGCCAAAAAAAAATAAAACTTACCGACCAAGTTCCAAGTCCCAATATTGGCATCTTATAACCATTATAAAACTCCACGTGGTCTTTCATCTTGCCTGCTTCTTAATTACTGTCAAAAAAAGTGAAATTTAGTCAGCCAGATCCTTATCTCCGTTACGCAATTTGAATAACTTATTCTTTGCAGACCGGAGACCATTACCGTAAGAATTTATTCAAAAGCATAATCATACTTTTGAATAATAGATTTATAGATACAACTACTTTATAGATACAAAGAGCTGATACTTCTACAAAACACTAATGAGACGAATATCAGATTTAAGGAGGGGGCTTAGGAGGTTTAATCCCACCCCTCCCAGAACTTTTGTCCGACTCGTAAAAACAGAACAATCGCACATAAACGAATTTTTGATGCGTTTTTAAACGATTTCTTCTGTAACCTCCGCCCTCCCCCCAAACTGAAGTTCTAGCAACGGCCTTCATCAGACCATTCGTGATCAGTAGTTGTACGCAAGAGCGACCCTTTTCAATATCATCCGAAACTAAAAAAAAAATCTGATCAAAAATAATACGTAAAAAGAAACTTCTTTAATACTGATTCTAAACATGTAAAGTTAGGTTTGGAAGATTAGCTCAGAACTATCGAAAAGCTATTTACATAAAATCCCCGTTCCAAAGGGGATTCTGACACAGGGTGGTGCAGTCGTCCCTAAACATGCATACAGTCAATACAAAATAAACGGTTACTATAGAACGTACAGGCCTATAGAGTAATACGAACGGGTACACTATACTGAATAGTTGCTGACCAGCTATTAGTGGGACATCAGGAGACCCTTTTTGAACACCAGGGGGTATCCCCTTACCTCTGCAGTGACGGATTCCATTTGAAAAAAAAATTTCGGGCGTGAAAAAAAGTATTTGTTCATATGCTTAACTCCCTTGAAAAGTTGAAAAATTGTGACATCTTTGCCTGGTTTGTCAATAAAAAGAAAAGAAAAAAAAGGAAGGATTGAATTATTAATCATCAATCAGGCACCGTTTAGGTTTGAATCATTATAGGATTTTATTTCGGTTCTTCTAAGTTTTACTTCCAGGTGACCGAACTTCACTTGGTGAAGCAAGTTTTAGACATAAAACGGTGTCTGGCATGCCCCTTCTCTCCTTCTGTTTAAAATCCCCCACAGAAACACAATCCCCATACCCTGATTCTTACTTACTTACTTAGACTTAGGTCTTCTCACGCCAGCTGTCGCATAAGGTGACAACGGTACACCTCTTCATGACAACCTCTCTTGTGCTTTTGACCAGTTCTTCAACTGACGATCTCAAAAGCGCGGTATCCTTCTCCAGGAATTTGCCTAGTGCTACTTTCTGTCGCCCACGTCTTCTGATGCCAGAAGGAACCCAATGAGGTAGGTGGCCCTTACCCATCCGCACCATGTGACCCCAATATGACCATCGTCTAGTCACAATTCTATCGATCCCGAGTGGCTGCTTTGTCTTTTCACGTATAGAGGCGTTAGAGAGCTTATCCGTCCACGGGATACAAAGGACGCACCGAAGACAGATGTTCTCTAACCCTGGTTTCGCTTTCCCAGCTACTTAGTCGACGCCCAAGATTCGGAGCCGTACATTAGTGCGGAGAGGACGTTACTATTGAAAAGTCGGAGCTTGAGCTTTAGGGAGTATGCTGGATTCCTCCACACATTTCTTAATTTATTCAAGGCGCTTCCTGCGCATGCAATGCGTGTGGTTATTCCCCGCTCAAGGCTACCATCACATTTAATGACACTACCGAGGTACTTGAATTCTTCAACCTCCTCTAGTACGTCAGATCCGATCTATGTTTCCTCTCTTAAATGAGATGGGAGGGTTATATCATCAGCGAAATCACCGTCACAGAATGTGCGGTTTTGGTTCAGCTGAATTCCACCTCTGAAATTACATATTCAAAGTACATGGTCGATAAGAATAGCACTGGGGAGAGGACACATCTTTGACGGGCACCAGACTTCACACTGAACCATTCGGTAAGTCCCCATGATCAGTCCGCACAGCATATAACTGATTCTCGTATAGCGTGAAAATCATACAAACAATCTTGCCTGGGAATCCATAATACCATAGCATTCTCCATAGTGAGTCTCTGTGGACCGAAACAAACGCTTTCAAAAAGTCAATGAAGGCAATGTCAATCTCAATCTGCCATTCGTTTGCTTTTTCTTTGAGTACCCTCAAACTGAATATCAAATCAGCGCCCGATGGAAACCGATATTGCTCATCTCTTAGCATTGAATTGACTGAATGCGGTTCAGTAGTACTTGGAACAAAATTTTACTCCCTACAGACTGCAGAGTGGTACATCGCTAGTTATTGCAGTCAGTTGTTCTCCCTTTAATAAAGAGATTGACGATAACCCCTTTCTTCCAATCGATGGGAATAGTCTCAGTTTCCCGAGAAGGCTCCGAGCCTTGTGAAGGCTCGGCAATGACTTCAGCTCTATACTTCAAGAGTTCAGGCTGTAAGCCGTGAACTCCTGCAGCTTTGCTATTCTTAAGCTTATACGAAACTGTCATGACTTCAAGCAGACTTACAGGTTCTTCCCTTAAGTAAAGATGGAGGAACGGTAGCACAGTCAGAGGACATACAGGGTTTGTAGATGGCGGAAAGTTTAGTACCTCATTGAAGTATTCTTTCCATCTATTTGTAAGAAGAGATGGAAAGATGGATCTCAGTATTCTTTCCTTTTTTTGTAAGAAGTTGGCCAGTCTTACTTTCAATCCCAGGAGCCGGCTTTCGGAGATTTCCAGTTATTTCCTTTGTGATACGATAGATTGTCCAGCTGTCGCCCTTACTGGTGGCTGCCTCTGCTCCAGGTGGCTTTGTCTCAATAAAAATCCGTTTATCAGCTCTGGTAGACCGCTTTACGGCCCTTTGGGCTCCCTTATATTTATATTTTAAAAAATCTTTGTACTCGACAGTAGTCGCGCTCTCGCAAATCCTTAAATTTTTGTCAGTCAGTTCATGAACTGGTGCACCCCAGCTGTATAAAGGAAAAACGAACAGAAGAAAATTGCTCCTTAAGCTAACTCCACAGGCAAAAAAAAGTTGCAAGGAGTTAAATTGGTTTCTTTCCAACCATTCAATAATTTAATCTTTTTAAATTTAATAATTCGAAAAGAGCACTAGTTTGATATTAGCGTAAAGAGGGGGAGGTTAACATCCACGACTATTTCAATTGGTTATTGTTTACTTTCACTTGAAAGTAAACAGCTGCCGTAATCTCCATTCCATGTTTTTAATTTTTGTATAATTCCTTATTGGAAATGAATAAAACCTTGAAGGTCGAAGTTTTGAGGCGGGCGACCGAGTTTAAGGATTGACACATGACCGCAAGTCCCCTGCACTCGCAGGCAAACGGGGCAAACTATATTGTTCATACTGTGTAGGTTTATGGCGGGGCTAACTATCCCTTTCGGTAGGAGTAGCTCAAATACTTTTTTGAGATTGTGATAATTTTAGACTAAAATTATGATTGCTCTTTGAGTTTTTTACTTCAGTCTAGTGTGGAAGGACTCGTTTAAGTGGAAAATGTTATGCTTAATGTAATGTATCTTGACCACTTAACGTAGTAAATCACGTACGTATAAGAAAGCAGCTTAAACGCTCAATTTATGTATGCTGAAATTGGCTTTTATTGGCAGCGCAATAAAGCTGCCTAAGTAAAGAACAGTAAAATTACGATTCAGATAGATAGCAAGGGCGCCGGTAGAAAATTTGCCAGGGGGTGGCAGAGGCCAAAATAGCACTGGTGGTTGAGTGGCAGGTAATATATTTCAGTATATTTCTTTCGTAGGAACAAGTTTATTTTTCGATATTTTTAAGAAAAAAATATCAAACAAAAAGAGCGATTAAATTGCATGCAAAATGAAACAAAATACAGGAAATTTTAAACGACAAGGATTCCTAGCAAAGGGACCAATTTATTTAATCAATAATATATTTATTATGTATTTAATCTTAAAAGAAAATCAAACTCAAACCAAAATTACAGAAAGATTTATTGCTCTGGTAGATTATAACCGATTTAGACTTGTCCTTATGCAATTTCCAGCGTCTTAGAATAGTTTACAGAAGGAATAGAGATACTCAAAAATCATCTTGCCTGCATAGATACCACGCTTTGATTTTATAACGGACATGTAAAACGTATCTCTTTCATAAGAGGACAATTCTCCCCCTCGAACAAATCCCCTGTATAGCCTATTCAGACATTAAAAAAAATAGAATAGCGAAAGAAAAACAAAATTTAACCTTAACTATCCAGCTGTCAAATCGACCCTCTTTCTTTTTCCAGGTTAAAAAAAAAAATTCACAAAAGAATCTTATCAAATAGTTTGTGATAAAAAAAAAACTGGAAGTAAAAAATTACTTGGACCAACATTCACTAAAACTAAAAATAGAATTCTCGTGACAATTGCTACACCAGCAATATTTGCTTTTTATGCTGATCCTAAATATACAAAATTCTTTCAGTTTATTGTTACCCACCCAAAACAAAAAAATTAAGAAAATTTGTCTGATTTTTGAAAAAAGGGGAAATATCCCAAAAAGAGCAAGGGATCTTATTGAAAATGCTTTTATTAGATACATAATATCCGAGAACCCTACCGTAGACGTTTCAAGTAATCTTCGAAATGTGGAATTTGGCTTTTTTCAGAAGAAACATCGTCGATGCATATTTATTTTGTTTTTTTGTTGTTTTTTTTTACCAAGGGTGATTGTA
This sequence comes from Artemia franciscana, assembly GCF_032884065.1. Taxonomy (NCBI): domain Eukaryota; kingdom Metazoa; phylum Arthropoda; class Branchiopoda; order Anostraca; family Artemiidae; genus Artemia; species Artemia franciscana. The sequence continues at coordinate 21,925,165 of NC_088869.1, read as the reverse complement.
TCAAACTGAAGGTCCAGGATAATTGAGAGTGAGTTCATTCAAGCGTAAATTTAAAGCTCTTTTTTAAGTGACCATACAGATTGGGCCAGGTTAAAGTCTTGTTTTCTGCCATTTTATGGCACCAAACTACGACTTTACCCATAAGAGGTCGAATTTTATAATTAATTTAAAATTCCGAGAAGCTAATTGATTTAAAAGTATCAATAACTATATTTCAGGCCTCCCAGTTGCAAAAGAAGCAAACCACACGGTACCAATACTCGATTCAACCAAGTTTATTCGCTTTATTTGTGATGAAATTATGCCACCTTTGGTGATCTTTAATTTCGTATCAACTATAATGGGGGGGATCAGTAATTGTCTAGGTGGGGGTAGGCTAGATTCCAAAAAAAAAACATTTTAATGGACAAACTAGTTACTCTGCATGAGGTTTCAGATAAATGCTGAAAGAGGTAGGGGCGAGTAGGAATTAATTAAAATGTTTCTCTATACACCTAAAATGTTACATTCCGACATCTACCGAAACAGAGGTGGGAAAAGCAAGACAGGCCATTATCAACCCCGTCAGAAGATTTCTTTAGGGAGGCAAATACTGCTAAAAACTTAGTTTTCAGCCATTTTAAATGGTAATATTTTTCTTTTTTATTTATATGAAGTACTTCAATGTATTTCAATAAATGTAAGTAGTATCCCCAAGATGATTTTGATGACACACATATCCACTACTCCTTTCATTCTTTAATGACGCAGAAGGCTTAACGGCGATTCCCTCAGGAGAAGTGTTGTATGTTACGTCATAAGGAATGTTTTCGTAGATATGGAGGTTCATGTTACGTAATAGGGTTCGTTTACTTTTGGTTGTTACATAATTGGGCTTTGACTGTTAGGTAATACGGTTTGTTAAAGTGTAATAAGGTTGTTAGAGAAGATTTTTTCAAGACATTTCCAAGATATTTTGTCGAAGACGTTTTTAAGACATTTTTCTTCAAGACATTGCAAGACGTTTTTAAGACACTTTTCTTTGAGACGTTGTTTCAAGACGTTTCAAGACATTTCACGACATTTTGTCAAGACATTTCAGTACGTTTTAAGACATTTTTTCTAAAAGACGTTTCCTTCATGATTTCTTTAGTTCTTACGTAATAGGGAATGTTTAATTATGTTAAGGATGACGCATACGGTCACACAAAACTTAATTCTTCAGGCCACCCATGGAGGGTCCCCTCTTGTTACTGATAATGACACATATTTTGGTGTTACGTAAGGACGGTAAATCTAAAGGACACAGACTTTTGTAAGTACAAGTTTTATCAATAAAAACAAACTTACAAAGCATTATTACAAAAAAGCAGTTATAACAAAACAACGGAAAAACGAAAAGTGAAGAAACTTATATAGGATAAAATATAAGCAAAAAGAACCAGGAATTGAAGAAAGGCAGGGATCCTACCAGCCAATTTTGGAGGGGAGGCTTGATATTAGAGGTAAATTTAAACCACATTAAAATGTTTTGAGAGCTTTTAATGAAATTCCGCGTTTCTTTGAGCCAAGACTATGGATTCCCGATTGACAAGTTGATATTTGAATAATATTTTCCCTTCAAATTTCACATAAGCTCATTAGAGGTAAATTTCAGCTACATTGATATTTTTGAGGGCTTTTAATGAAAATGTCTCGTTTCTTTGAGCCAAGACTATACATCCCCGGTTGACAAGCGCTCATTTGAATAATATTTTCTTTTCAAATATCACATAATCTTGTTAGAGGTAAATTTAAGTCTCATTAAGATATTTTTGAGGGCTTTTAATGGCAATACCTCGTTTCTTTGACTGAGCGTTAGAGTTCACTGAGTTTTAGAGTTGACACCTCCCACCCTAACTTTAAGCTGTAGAATATGTTAGTCCAAGCAATTGACGCCACCATGGCAATATGTGGCTGCCCCATAAAAGACATAAAAAGCGATTCAAACTAAAAAAATGTAGAAAAAACAAAACATGAAAAAGCTTATAAAGGATAAAATAGAAACAAAAAGAATAATGAAATAAAAAAAAAAGGCTGGGAAAATACTAACCAATTCCAGAAGGGAGGCTTGTTATAAGAGGTAAATTCAAACCATAATAAAGTATTTTGAGAGATTTTAATGAAAGTTCTTCGTTTCTTTCAGCCAAGACTATTCATTCCTAATTGACAAGCGCACATCTGAATGATATTCTTCCTTCAAATTACACTTAATCTCGTTAGAGGTAAATTTGAGCCACATTAAGGTATTTTTGAAAGCTTTGGTGAAAATATCTTGTTTCTTTGCAAAAAAAACCATGAATTGAAGAAAGGCAGGGATCCTATTAACCAATTCCAGAAGGGAGGCTTGTTGTTACAGGTAAATTTCATCCAGATTGAGATATTTTGAGAGCTTTTAATGACAATCCTTCGTTTCTTTGAGCCAAGACTGCATTCCCGATTGACAAGCGCACATGTCAATACTGCAAGACACTTGTAATGCCAGAACTTATGCCAGATAAATGCTACATGCCGCCATATCAGTTTGGCTTCCAGAAAGACCTAGGGTGTGCCCACGTCCTTACTGCACTATAGTCAATGCTTATAGATGCTGATAAGTCTGGTGATTCGCTCGTTCTAAGGAGTCATGATGTGAGCCGTGCTTCCGACTCTCTAATTCACGCACAAATTTTCCTTGAGCTGTATAAACGTGGAGTTGACACGGCTGCTATTCGTGCTTTGTATGATATGTAGAACCATCTTGCTGTTGTAATCAGGCTACCTGATGGGACGATAACACGTTTCGTTATTCCAGTCCGTCGAGGCGTCAGGCAGGGTGCCCTCACTTCTCCAGTTGCCTTCAATAACTCTATCCTGAACGCCCAGTCCAGCGCAGTTCCTTGTATTTTAAAAGGGATCGATGTGTCGCTAATCGCTTATTCAGATGATATTTTTAACCCCAGTCGAACAGTACAGTCGTTCGAAAGAAATTTTGCTATTTTAAGAAAAGAATATGCTAAGATTAACCTTACATTCAATAGAGAAAAATCGGATGTGGATCTCTTCAACTGGGGTGAAACTCGAGCACGATTTATTGTTAATCTTGACGGCGCACCAGTTACCCCAAAATCACAAATGAAATATTTAGGGCTTCCTATCAGTGACACTCTTAAAGCAACTAGAAGGCTCTTGATCTTTCATTTCCAGTGTCGAGCAGCAACTGCATACGGAAGTTTGGTAGCAAACAAACTTCGACTCAACCGCAAACTGCTAGCTAAACTTTACAATGCTTCTACACTCCCGAATTTCCTATACCTTGCACTTTTTTGGTGTACGTTTACGATAACTGTAAACGTGTACGGAGACGAAGGAGCTTCAGCGAATCTATTCCCGGTATGCCAGATACCTGCTTGCCCTTCCACCATGGTCAAGCAACTCCTGGGTCATTTAAAGATACGGCATCATAGACCCGAAAGCTTCTATCAGAAAAATCATAGAAGCTTATAATAGTAGAATTGGTTCGCACCCATGGAGTGCTATTTTGAAATAATGAATGTTTTGCTTTTGCTTTTGAATGTTTTAATTGTTTTAAGTAAGATAGAGTGTCGTTTAGTTTTTTTAGGTCATTTTCTTTTGCCTCTTTTCTTTTATTAACATTATACTCCGTTTTTCATGTGTATTATAAAGGGTTATAGATAAATTCAATTCAATTAAATGAGAACTTTTAATGAAAATGCCTCATTTCTGTGATTAGGTGTTATATTTCACTCCACTTCAGTAGAAAAACTTCTTTTAACACCTCTCACCTTAACTTTAAGCTGTAGAACATGTTAGTCCAAACGATTCACGCCACCATGGCAATATGTGGCTCGTCTGTAAAACACAGAAAAAAGCAATTCAAACTCACAGAATGGCGAAAACAAAACATAAAAAAGCTGATAAAGGATAAAATATAAGCAAAAAGAGCCATGAATCAAAGAAAGGTGGGGATGCTGGCAAAAACGAAACAAGAAAAAGCTTATAAAGGATAAAATATAAGCAAAAGAACCATGCATTAAAGAAAGTCAAGGATGCTACAAAGCAATTCCAGAGAGGAGGGTTTACACTAGAGGTAAATTTAAACCATATTAAGATATTTTGGGAGTTTTTTCTCCTGTTTTCTTTTAGCCAAAACTATAAATTCCCGACTGACAAGGGCACGTTTGAATTATATTTTCCCTTAAAATTTCACACAATCTCGTTAGAGGTAAATTTAAGCCACATTAAGATATTTTAAGGGGGTTTTAATGAAAATACCTCGTTTCTTTGACTGGGGGTTAGATGTCATTCCTCTTTAGTCGAAAGAAATGCTTTAACACCTCCCAACATAAATTTTAGCTCTAGAACATGTTAGTCCAAGCAATTCACACCACCTTGGCAATATGTAGCTGGCCCGCGAAACAAAGAAAAAAGCAATTACAACAAAAAAATGGAAAACGAAACATGAAAAGCTTTTAAAGGATAAGATAAAAGAAAAAAGAACGGGCTTTTTATGAAAATACCTCGTTTCTTTGACGGGGCGTTAGATACCATCCCCCTGAGTCGAAAAAATTCTTTGACACATCCAAGCTTAACTTTAAGCCTTAGAAAACGTTAGTCCAAGCAATTCACGTCACTATGCCACACTATTACTTGTTCTCGGGTACCCTCTAGCACCCCTCAGCATTCTTAAGACATTTTCCAGATATTTTATGGTTAAAATCATGCATTAAGCCCATTGATTCATGTTTTCCCAACTCAACCTTCAGTGATACACCATTTCATTTCACGCCAATGTGCCACACTACCACTAGCCCTCTAGCACCTTTTCATTATCCCTAAAACATTTTTCAAATATTTTCTGTTTTAAAAACGTGTATTAAATCCATTGGTTTATGTTTTCGCAATCCAACCCTTCGTGACAAACAATCTCAATTCATACCACTGTACCGGACTATGACTGCCCCTCTAGCACCCTCTCATCATTTCAAAAAGAAATCATCCAGATCTTTGTTTGCTAAAAATCATCCATTAAATCCATTAATTCGTGTTTTCCATGCCAATCCTCTGTGATACACCATGTCATTTCGGACCACTATGCCACGCTATAACTGGCCCTCTGGCCCTTTCTACCAACTCTTAATCATTCTCAGGACATTTTTCATATTTTTTCTTATTAAATATCATGCATTAAATCCATTGGTTCATGTTTTTGCAAGCCAATCCTCCGTGATATACCACGTCAATTCACAGCACCGCACCACACTATGACTGGCCCTCTGGCACCCTTCATCGTTCCTAAGATATTTTCAGGTATTTTATTGTTAAAAATGATGTATTAAATTCATTGGTTCATGTTTCTGCAAGCAGACCCACCATGATACACCCTGTCAGTTCTCACCACTGTGCCACGCTATGAGTGGCCCTCTGGCACGCTATGGTAGCCCTGGTAATTACTAAGACAATTTTTATATTTTTTTAATAATGTGATAACCAATTCCGCTTCTACAACTTCTGCCCCCCCCCCACCGCGTACGGTGGTTCTAGATCCGATTCTACTGGTTCCCACCCGGGTTCCAGTTCTAGTCCCTGCTCCGTCGATTCCAATTCCCGTCCCACCATTACCAATTCCGGTTCTGTTTCCGCCCCTTCTGCCCCCCCCAATTCCATAGTTGTGATTCCATCAACTTTGGGCATTACCTAAGTCTAGAATGGTTCTTGCAAAATCTTGTCTGATATTATCAAACATCACGCACTACAATATCAAAATCTCTTCTGATATAACAAGAATCTTCAATTGTATTATCAAAACCAAACACGATTTTATCAGAATCATGCAAGTTAGTACCAAAATCTTACATGGTATTATCGTAATCTTGCAAGTTATTGACGAAATATCTTCAGTGACAATCGAAACGTGATTGCTATTACAAAATCTAATATGATGCCATCAAAATCATGTTATCTATTGACGAAACTTAACACAGTGCTATCAAAATCGTGTCTTCTTTTATCATGATTATCAAAATCTTGACAAATATTACAAAACCTTACAAGACATTATCAAAGTCTTGCCATGTATTGCAAAACTCGTGGATGATACAATGAAAATCTTGTCTAATATTATGAAACATCTTGCACTGCATTATCAAAATCTTGACTGATATAATGAGAATCTTCTATGGCAATATCAAAACCAGTATCAGAATCATGGAAGCTATTAACAAAATCTGAAATGGTATAATAAAAATTTTACCTAATATTAACAAAAATATTTTTCTTATCAAATCAAAATCTTATCAAATATTAATAATCTTGCATTATATCATCAAAGCCTTGCATGATATTACCAAATTATGTTTCAATATTACAAAATCATGTTTTGTATTATCAGAATTACCTAAATCTTGTAAGTCATTATCAAAATCCAGAATGATGCTAGCAAAATTGTGTCTGGTACTATCAAAATATTGTCAAGCATTACTTGACAATCAAGCAATAAACATATTTGAAAAAAGGAAGTGACTAAATTTAATATAGCTGGGAGTCTGCATTCATGCCGACCTCCTAATTTCCCTTTGAGATAAAATTGACAAAACTATGGAGCTGAAAGATCAATACGAAGCGCCAAACCTCCTAATCAAATGTCATCACGTTATGGCATTGTTCAAATAAAGCTTATTTTTACCTTGATCAATCCATTCTTTGTTTTTCTTTCTATTCTCAAACCAATGTTATCTTTATCTTTTGCATTATTACAGCCATAATATCAATTATTTTCCTTTTTCTTTTTTTATCTCTTCTACGTTTGTATTTTTCCTTATTCCTTTGACGCTCGATTTTTTTTTAATTTCTTTTCCTGTTCTCAAAGCTGTGAATACCGATACCACCCGCGTGCCTACCCATAACAAATCTAATATCGCTTATGTTTGTTTCTCTTGGTTTATATATTCTCCGGAGGAGCAGCATCCTGGCCCGGCTTTCTCTAATGGTTGAGACAGGAGATGATTGAATTGTCTTGATATCTCTACAGTGGTACAAAGCTAATCCCAAGATCAAAGCGTTATTAATACCTAATTGCGCCTATTCGCTGTAACTACAGATTATAAAATCTTTGTGGTTCATCCTGTTATTTTTATTTGTATATAACAATAGTCGTAGTTTCAGTTGTCTTCAGCATGTTTTTATTGTTGTTGTTCTTTCGTTAACCATGTTACTTTTCGTTTCTTATTGTTTACTATGTCATCGAGTTACTTTCGATTATTTGTATATATATATATATATATATATATATATATATATATATATATATATATATATATATATATATATATATATATATATATATATATATATATATATATATATATATATATATATATATATATATATATATATATATATATATATATCATGAAAAGAGAAATCACCAATGCAACAGCACAAACACACACACAAAAAAAGAGAGACAGAAGGAGAAAAGGAAGACTGTTTTCCTAAATTAGTGATTAATATAGACCAGCACTTGAATGAGGCCTTAACCCTACTCATCCATACAATCACATAGGTCAAACAGCATAGCCATACACAATCAACCATAAAGAATAATCCATGGACAGGCAGTCATGTCGTCAATAAGTATAAGTCGTCATTTACCAAACAATAAAAAAAATAATAAAGACAAATAATTCAGAGGCAACAACCCAACACAAGGGCTCATCAGGAGAATACACTGGCCTATATAGGGTTTCGCCACTTTAAATTCTCTACCCAGCCAAGTGTTGTGGCTACCACAGAATCCATGGCATCCCCGTGTCAGGTATCACCCCCAAAATACATGCCTATGAAAGAAAAAAAAACAGCAAATGTAAAACAACCAAGAAACACCAAAACAAGCTTATCCTGTTAATATATCCCTCTTTTTAGCAACAATAGGTAAGCTAAATATAATAAATTTTACCAAATCACAAATTTTAACACATTGCAAAAAACCTGAATGAACTAAACAATTATAGAATTCATCTTTACCATGTGGCTAATTTCTATAAAAATCCGCTCAATTAGAAACACAATTCAAAATAAATGGCGCTGCAACAACAATCCTCGAACCTCCGAAATTAGTTGAAAATTTCTTTAAGTATATATATATATATATATATATATATATATATATATATATATATATATATATATATATATATATATATATATATATATATATATATATATATATATATATATATATGAGGCACAGCCGGCTTATGCCGGCTGTGCCTCTCACTCAGACTATCAATTGTCTTGGCTTTTTCTCCAATTAGCCATGGATTGATGGCAACTTGGTTGTAATTCAAAAATCAACGGAGAAGAAAAACCAAGGTCCTACAGCAAAATTAGAAGGATATTTTTTTTATGGCCCAAAAAAAGAGTATAAAAAAAGAACAATTCAAGGGAATATTTTTCCTTACCAAGAAGGAAAAGTTTTGACACTTCCCAAATATTATTGCGAAATTTAATAGATAATCTGTGCTAAAACTAATAAGTTGCCCCTTTGCGGTAAAACATTTTGTGACAAATTTTAAATAGTCCCGCCACTTCGCGGATCCCTCTCCTACTATTTTGTGAAATTCTGGCTATTTTTCTGCTGCAGCGTTAATCAAAAGTTAGCACGGGAAATTTCGTATTTTCTAAAATTTAATCCAGCCCCCCACCCTTTATAAATCACAGATCCACCATTCAGTCAAGTCATAAGCCATACCTGTGAGATGGGATACTAGCGAACCCCTACGCCGGCTCGCCCCCTTTCTTTCTTCTTTCGCAATCATAAATAATGCAGTTTTGCACCATTTTTCAAAGTTGATCCAGCAACTGGGAAATATACAATGAATCGCTTAAATAAAGGAAACTGAAGAATCTTTTATTTGCGTCGAGACTCTAGGTGAAAGATATATTTTAGGATAATTTTACTGTTTATATATCTCTTTTGTGCTTTATGCATACTAAATAATTTATTAGTTTCACTTTTAGAGCTCGAGCTGGTTCAATAAAATGTAATATGTAGAAAAAAAAGCTATCTAGTAAAGTTACCTACCATGAGATGGAAAGGCGCAGTGAACGGGATGGTTTCCTTAGTCACCGTGTACACATCGACTTCACGGACCAAGCACGAGTTACTAACTACCTAAAAATTGAAAGAATCATAAAAATCATACAATGTGACACTATTTCATCTCAGCACTTCCATGGGAATAACTCCTATGTGCCCCCCTTTTTTTACCTTGTCGCCGCCACAAATGACTTTATTTATCACTTCATATGACCAGATATCAATTTCTTGCACGAAACTTCGAAAAAAAAATCGGAACACAACAATGGCAAAAATTTCGTCAAAATCTTGGGAAGGGGAGGGCAAAGTTGGAGCCAATTTTCCCAAATCAAGTGAAAATTACAGTAAATAGCCAAAAATGAGCCATTTGGTAACATGAAAATACTATATAGTACTGTAGAAGTACATATATACTAAAGAAAACTGATCCGTTTCTGTTGATGCTTGAATTATGATGCGTATGATGAACAGTTAGCTTTCTTCATTGAGATCAGTAACTGAGTCCTTTGGATATTATGTTCACGGTAAACATTTGAAAGTTTGATAATTTTGATTCATATAAAGTTTTATTTTTAAGTTTTCACCATCATAATTCTAAAAAAAAAAAAAAAAAAAAAAAAAAAAAAAAAAAAAAAAAAAAAACGCAAATTGGCACCTTCGTGCTTTATTGTCTTTGGCAACACAAACCAACTATTATTATACTTCCTCGAAAAAAATCTCTTACTCCTCCCTCTTCCTCGACCCTAGTAAATAATAATCAACCATTTTAAAATTAATATGTTTATTGGGGACTAATAAATCCAAAACAAAATCTAGAGCTCAATTCCGATCCCCGACACATTTTGACACTAACCCCAATCACAAAAAAAAAAATACAAATCAAAATTTCTTAACAATATAAAAGCCTAAGCTTACTCTAAAATCAATCATTCCATCCGTCTCTAGACTATTGGTTATAACAAATAAATCGAAAAGAAGCAAGGAATTCCTCAAAGGTTTACCTTATACTTCTGCTGCAGGATCTATACACCAAACGGAAAACTAAGTTATGGTAGTAATAAGAACATGTGTTTCAACCAATTAAACATTTCTAGTTTCATGACTATATTCCATTTTCTTTTATATGTCCGAAAAAGACACAAGTAATAAATTAGAAAATAGTTTATGCATAAGCGAATGTTTCATAAAATATAACCAAGGCAAAAAAACACATAAAAATTGAATGATTTACTAGAACAATAACGAAGTTCTTTCTTTTTACCACCTTTTCTTTTTGCTTTTGTGTTTTCTTTTAGGTGTCCTCAGAGGTTTGACTTTTTCCTGATTGGAATTAGAAAGAAGAAGATTATTTGAACTTTCTGCCAGGGTTCCAAGAGTATCCATTGCACTAAGCTTAGCATGAGCACATGTAAGCATAGCTTGCTTTTCTTCTTCGGTTAACTCTTGTCTCTCCAAAGTTTTGGAAAATTCTTCACGGAAAGATGCTTTAAATTTTTCAAAAAAAGCTTGCTCCTCTTTTATGGTGCATTCTTCTTTTTCTAAAGCTTCAGAAACTATTTTAGAATAATATGCTTGGATTTTTTCAACAGTAGCTAACACTTTTTCTTCGGTGTATCCTTTTAAAGCTGCTGAAACTTTTGGGATATCTACTAGGGCTTTAAAACAAGCTTTTTCAACAATAGCTTCCTTTTCTTTTTCAGCCTCAGCAAGGCCATCTGCTAGTTTTTCTTCAGGAATGGATTTCTTTTCTCTTTCGGTGCTTTCTTTTTCTGAAGCTTCAAATACCTTTTGGATATCTCGATCCACTTTTTCAAAAATAGATTGTATTTCTTTGTCGATAGATTCGTCTTCTTCGGAAGCTGCAAATGCCTTAAAGAAATCTGGTAGCATTTTTTCAAAAATAGATTGTATTTCATCTTTGATGAATTCTTCTTTTTCAGCATCAAAAAACTCTTTTTCAGCTTCAGCAGGCTCTTTCGAGAGGTCATTAGAGGCAAATTTAGCTCCATTTTTACCTCTTATCTGACTAAATCTATTCTTTCTACTTAGAGAAATAAGTTTTTCTTCCTTCTCAGTAACCTTCTGGGATTTCTCTTGACCTTCATTCCTTTTCAATTCCTTATTAATGGAATTGACTGTGCTCTTCCTGCCATAATGAGCTGTGGGATCTTCTTCTCCCTCATGTGGAGCTTCTTTTACTGGAGTCTCTTTTTCTTTGCTACTTTTAGCAGTGATAGCTGATTTGGGTTTACTTCTCGTAGTTGAAAGAGAGTTGAGCCCTTCTTTATCTATGGTATTCATTTTATGCTCTATAGAATATCACTGTATGTGATTGACTGAATTAATGATTGCCTCAGTCTGAGGAATCCAATATATACTCTAAGTAACGTCATTGTGTCAAACGGCTGTGTTGTTTATACGATGACGTCACAAATATAAAAGACTGCTTGCAGGTATGCAATCATAGTAACGTTACATTAAAAATATTATTGTAATATTGCAATGACGTCATCTACTACGCTGCGTAAGTACAAAAATGAACATAAAAATGAACATACATAAAAAAACATACAATAGGTGCTAGCTAATGAAAATGAATAAATATAACTTAAACCGAATGAAACTTGAATTGAATATAGAAATCAAGCCAAAACAAACAAAATTACTACGAACAAACTTTGGCAACTGCCCTTTTCCCTAACTATAAAAGTCTAATACCTAATGCGCCATTTGCGATTTACTGATAACTAGATGCGTCCTGAACAGTTCTTAGAAAGAACAACCATAAATCTAAAGGTAGCTTTAGTAGGTGATTTGTATTTTTTTTTTTTTTTATATATCAAGGCTTGGACTCTACGAAAATTATTATGTAAATCTGCAAAAATGCTTTGACTATTTTCATCAGATTTGCCATCTCTTAGCTCTCTCTATTTAGTTCAGGATAAAAAAAAACCTTCTGAACTGCAATTTACTTATTTTGAAAATGCTACTCTCATTTGAAGTTTCTGCCAAAACTATGGAAACTTTTGAGTATAGACTCAATTAAAGCTTTTTTTTTACTTTATAATTAAGACCCAAATCTTCCAGAAGGATTTCTGCTATTTCTTTATAATGTCCCAGATGATAAAAGCTACAGGGGTCGTAATTTCTGTCACTATCATCACACAGCAGATCTTGGCAATCAAATCGCTGCTTGGATACAAAACGAAGTTTGTTTCTTGCCCTTCTAAACTAGTCATACTAAAAGGATCATAAGTTGTTTGTGTTTTCTCTGTTCTGTCAACCAAATTTCCTGTTCTTTTGGTCCTAATTCATTGATCATCTCATGCTTAACAAATTCTTGAGAAAAATGCCTTTCAGAATTTATATTGATTCCATCCTTTTCTTTATGAGAAATATCTTCTTGGAATCTTTTTTTATACTTTTCTCAACAACTTCGACATAGCTTTTCTTTATATTACTGTTTGTAGAATTATTCAGATGGGTAGTTTCTGTTGTTTTAGTAGCTTGTTCATTAATCTCTAATACCTCATGAATTAGATTTTCTTAAACCTTTTTAAATAACTTGTCAACATTGCTTTCTTGAATTTCATTTTTTGTAAAGTCATCTTGTTTTATGCTGTTTTTTTTCTGATTTAGAGGATTCAGTCTTTTGAGATATAATGACTTCTGATAGCTTATTGCTCATTTGCTGTTCTTCTATTGGATTGAAAGCTTTATTACCATCACTCTTATTTGTATTATTATTTTTGATGCCATCTACTTGGACAATATTCTATTTATTGCTTGCTTCGATTGTTTGAGTTCTAGTGATCTTATATGTTTCAACTTTCATCGCGTCTTCCCTGACTATATTCAGAGCTTGTAGCATCAAACTAACAATTAATATACTAAAATAACGAATTCAGCTATGAAATAGCCTTTTTTTTATAATTTTTAGCGGGAGGAGGGGAAATAAAAATGTAAATTTTTTCGTCACAGTTGCTAGCTTTTCAAAGCGTGACCCTGACACCAAAAAGGAAGAGGGACTTTTCTATATCGTTTCCCCATTATGTGCCTTTGTGGATGGATGCACATATAACATGCAATTCATTAGCAAATCAAAGCGATCCCTCAATTGTCAAAGCTCTAGGAAAAGGAGAAGGGCCAGTTTAAAACAAATCTCACAATCAAACTCTTCCTGTTAAGAACGACATTAATCAGAAAATCTGGGACTTGTAAGGTCCAGCAAGGTGTAACTATTGATAAACAAGGAAATTAGCGGATGTGTTTTCTACCGCTTCTAATACCGGTTTTTTATAAACTTCAAAAACAACATTTTTGCCAGAATTTAAAGAAAAGAAAAATACTGATAACATCTACTGTTATCAGTATAAAAACTACTGATAACAACTAATATATTTAAGGAGCTACCATATATCACTAACTATCATACATCACTTAGTTCAAAGATCATGTACGTATTTATATATTATGGCTATAAATATGGTATCGATTCCACATCCAAGGTCTACAATGAAAAAAAAGTTTAGATGACATAAAATATGACATAAATACATTGAATGGATGAATGAAAATAGGTTCCCAACAACTGTTCTTTTTGTCTACCCAACAGCGTCAAAAGAAGAAAGTACACCCTGAAATGGAATGGAAGGAGATTTTAAGAAAGTCTAAGAAAAGTGAGAATTTCATGGGGGGTAAACCAACGATTAGGGTGGTGGAGAAGCGTTTGATTTAGCACTACAAGGCCTACACACCCTCGACATTTTACTCTAGCAATTGATTTGTGCCTCTTTCTATTTCGACTGGGTAAAGTGAATTGAATATTTTTTTTGGTGGTAATTTCAAATTTAATAATTCAATTTTACTAAATAAGGAATAAACCAATTATTTCATTCGATTAATTAATTGATTCTAATACTTCTTATCATTTTAGAAGACAAATAAACTATCATATTTCTTTTTTTTAGCAAATTTTATTAATTCGTTTTACTTTTATAATTTGCCGCTTAAATTTGTAATTTTCATAATGATAAGAAAAACAACGCTTTTTTGGGGCCAAAAACAATAAAATGTTGACACGACGTCACAAACATATCGAAAGAAATTGAAATTAAGCGGCTAAGTTCCTTGTTGTGTAGATGGAAATGCTAAATCAACGAGATAGGTGTAAACAGAATTATGTATTTCACCCAAATCTTCTGCAAGAAAAAAAAAGCGGAAGAGGAAATACACTTTTTAATCTTCAGATAAGATTTTATTTTAAAAATATTATATTGTTCTAATTATCAGTATGATTGGTAGTTATTACAATAACTGGCAGTATGATAATACGACATCTATATATATATATGAATAAGTTGTCTGTGTGTTATGTCTGTCAAGTGACGTCATGTTTGTGTGTCAACTGACGTCATGTTTGTCGACTGACGAAATTACAGACCGGGACATCGGGACACAAATGACGACCGGGACACCGGGACATCTATATATATAAAAACTAGCTGTTGGGGTGGCGCTTCGCGCCAACTCAACACCTAGTTGGTTGGGGCGCTTCGCGCCCCCCAAGCCCCCCCGCGCGCGTAAGTCGTTACGCGCCATTGTAGTTGTGTCCCTGTGTCCCACCTGTGAATATAGATAAAAGAGAAAAGATTTCTCTTTTCGTTATAGATATATATATATATGTTTTTAACTACGTAAAACTTGCGAATATACAACATTCTTCGATGTCCCATTGTCTGTGCATATAAATAGATTGTCAGGTTTGCTGACTCTTGAACATGCAACATAAAATTGTCCATGAGAAAACAATCCGTATTCAGATCTATACCTCATTATTCTAATGATTGCCCTTGAGCTTTGTTGATGGTGATTGCTAATCGAACATTCCCTGTGTCCCGGTCGTCATTTATATTCCCAGTATCCTGGTCGTCATTTGTGTCCCAGTCTGTAATTTCTCTTTGAGCGTCCCGTTCGTCATTTATATTCCCTGTGTCCCAGTCGTCATTTGTGTCAAAATCCCAAACCCAATCATCATCGCTATCATTTTCAGTTTTGATATGTTTTGACTCTCGCTGTCCAGGTGGATTTTCATCTTACTGCGCGGTTTTGTGTTCTTTAGCCGCAAGCCTGTTTTCTTGCTGTTCTTGTGATTCCTCGGCACGCTTTCTTTTCTTACTTTCTCTATCAGCCGCAAGTTTTTTGGCATAGACTCTTTGAGCAGCTTCCTCGGCTGTTGTCATTGTAGGTTCTTCAGTCATTTTACAATTAAACATTTTTCCGTCCACGATCTTCTTACAATTAAAAATTTGTCTTTGAACGATTTTCTTAAATACTTTTAATGACGCCATCGCCATAACAAATATGACGACAACTAACTTCATGACGTCACTCGACAGACCCACAGACAAACAACTTATTTTATATATATATAGATAGATACGTCAGTTGACAAACATGACGTCAGTCGACACACAAACATGACGTCAGTAGAAACACACACAGACAAACAACTTATTTTTACATATATAGATAAGTTGTTTGTCTGTGTGTCTGTCTACTGACGTCACGTTTGTGTGTCGACTGACGTCATGTTTGTCAACTGACGAAATTACAAACCGGGACATCGGGACACAAATGACGACCGGAACACCGGGACATATCTATATATATAAAAATAAGTTGTCTGTCTGTGTGTCTGTCTGTGGATCAGGTGACGTCATGTTTCTGTGTTGACTGACGTCATAAAATTAGTTGTCCTCATTTTTGCTTTGACGGTGACGTCATTCAAGATATTTAAGACATATGTTCACGTAGAAATCTATTAATGTTTAAGTTTACAATGACTGATGAACTTACCATGGCAAAAGCCGATGAAGATGCTCAAAGAGTCTATGCCAAAAAACTTGCTGCTGATAGAGAAAGTCAGAAAAGAAAGCGTGCCGAGGAATCAAAAGAACAGCAAGGAAACAGGCTTGAGGCTGATAGAGAAAGAAAGAACAGAAAGCGTGCCGAGGAATCAAAAGAACAGCAAGGAAACAGGCTTGAGGCTGATAGAGAAAAAAAGAACAGAAAGCGTGCCGAGGAACTACCAGAGCAACGCGGAAGCAGACTTGCTGCTAAAAGAGAAAGTGAAAAAAGAAGGCGTGCCGAGGAATTACAAGAACAGCAAGAAATCAGGCTTGCTGCTGATAGAGAAAGTAAGAAAAGAAAGCGTGCCGAGAAATCACAAGAACAGCAAGAAATCAGGCTTGCTGCTGATAGAGAAAGTAAGAAAAGAAAGCGTGCCGAGGAATCAGAGCAACCTGAAAGTTATCGCCTGGCATTCAGGTACAACCCAGTCGATGATTATAGCTTGAGTAGATGTGTTCAAATCGGGACAATGTCTAAAATTTGTCCCTATTGCAAGGCCTTGAAATTCAATGGTGAAACAATGGGAATGTGTTGCGCCTCAGGAAAAGTTAAACTTCCTCTATTGGCTGCACAACCAGAGCCATTGAAGACGAATGAATGCTTGCCTGAAAAATTCTAATTTATGGGCACACGTAAAAATATTAAAATTAACTACAAATATGCGTGTCCGATTGCAAAACGATGACTCTGGTCAAACATTTTCAGATCAATTGCTGACAATTGGAAACGGAAAGCTCCCAGTAGACTCAATTTCAGGACGTATACAACTACCTGCTGATTTCTGTAATTTAGTGACGTCCAAAAATGAATTGATTGAAAAAGTATTTCCGAATATTCTAAAAAATTATAAAAATAATAAATGGCTAAGTGAAAGAGCGATTCTCGCACCCAAAAATATAGACGTCCACGAAATCAACAATATTGTTTTGACCAAGATTCGAGACCAGGCAGTCCTTTACAAGTCAGTCGACACAGTTTTGGAACCAAATGAAGCGGTTAATTATCCATCTGAATTTTTAAATTCCATAGATCTTTCAGGGTTTCCACCACACGTGCTACAACTAAAAATAGGCGTACCAATAATACTTTTAAGAAATATAAACCCACCAAAGCTTTGCAATGGCACTCGACTTGCCGTAAAAAAAAACAATGGAAAACCTTATAGAGGCCACAATCTTGACAGGGCCTTTTGAGGGTGAGGCTGTTCTTATTCCTCGCATTCCCATGATTCCAACGGATCTGCCTTTTCAATTTAAAAGATTGCAATTCCCAATTCGATCAGCATTTGCAATCACCATTAACAAAGCTCAAGGTCAATCATTAGAAAAATGTGGTATAGATCTTAATACTGATTGTTTTTCCCATGGACAATTGTACGTTGCATGTTCGAGGGTCGGTAAACCTGACAATCTATTTATATGCAACGACAATTGGACAGCGAAGAATGTTGTATATTCGCAAGTTTTACGCAGTTAATTTGTATTGTATCTATCTATCTATATAAAAACGAGTTGTGTGTATGCATGTTTGTTTGTTTGTAAAAAGAGCGTTTGCATATGATGTCATTATTAGTACATACGGCTTTGTATATGCAGAGACAATGGGAAAGCAAAGAATGTTGTATATTCGTAATTTTTACGTAGTTTAACTCCTGCAGACGAAATGAATACTTGCCTAAAAAATTCTAATTTATGGGCACACGTAAAAATATTAAAATTAACTACAAATATGCGTGTCCGATTGCAAAACGATGACTCTGGTCAAACAGTAGACTCAATTTCAGGACGTATACAACTACCTGCTGATTTCTGTAATTTAGTGACGTCCAAAAATGAATTGATTGAAAAAGTATTTCCGAATATTCTAAAAAATTATAAAAATAATAAATGGCTAAGTGAAAGAGCGATTCTCGCACCCAAAAATATAGACGTCCACGAAATCAACAATATTGTTTTGACCAAGATTCGAGACCAGGCAGTCCTTTACAAGTCAGTCGACACAGTTTTGGAACCAAATGAAGCGGTTAATTATCCATCTGAATTTTTAAATTCTATAGATCCTTCAGGGTTTCCACCACACGTGCTACAACTAAAAATAGGCGTACCAATAATACTTTTAAGAAATATCAACCCACCAAAGCTTTGCAATGGCACCCGACTTGCCGTAAAAAAAACAATGGAAAACCTAATAGAGGCCACAATCTTGACAGGGCCTTATGAGGGTGAGACTGTTCTTATTCCTCGCATTCCCATGATTCCAACGGATCTGCTTTTTCAATTTAAAAGATTGCAATTCCCAATTCGATCAGTATTTGCAATCACCATTAACAAATCTCAAGGTCAATCATTAGAAAAATGTGGTATAGATCTTAATACTGATTGTTTTTCCCATGGACAATTGTACGTTGCATGTTCGAGGGTCGGTAAACCTGACAATGTATTTATATGCAGCGACAATTGGACAGCGAAGAATGTTGTATATTCGCAAGTTTTACGCAGTTAATTTGTATTGTATCTATCTATCTATCTATCTATATAAAAACGAGTTTTGTGGATGCATGTTTGTTTGTTTGTAAAAAGAGCGTTTGCATATGGCGTCATTATTAGTACATACGGCTTTGTATATGCACAGACAATGGGAAAGCCAAGAATGTTGTTTATTCGCAATTTTTACGTAGTTTGAAACACATATATAAATCTATCTATATTCACAGGTGGGACACAGGGACACAACTACAATGGCGCATAACTAATATGGCGCGTAACGACTTACGCGCACGGAGGGGCTTGGGGGGCGCGAAGCGCCCCACCAACTAGGTGTTGGGGTGGCGCGAAGCGCCCCACCAACTAGGTGTTGGGGTGGCGAGAAGCGCCACCCCAACAGCTAGTCTTCTATATTTATATATATATAAATAAGTTGTCTGTGTGTCGAGTGACGTCATGTTTGTGTGTCGACTGACGTCATATTTGTCGACTGACGAAATTACAGACCGGGACATCGGGACACAAATGACGACCGGGACACCGAGACATAGGATATATAAATGACGACCGGGACACAAGGAATGTTCGATTAGCAATCACCATCAACAAAGCACCGGGACACAAATGACGACCGGGACACAGGGAATATAAATGACGACCAGGACACTCAAAGAGAAATTACAGACCGAGACATCGAGACACAAATGACGACCGGGACACCGAGACATAGGATATATAAATGACGACCGGGACACAAGGAATGTTCGATTAGCAATCACCATCAACAAAGCACCGGGGCACAAATGACGACCGGGACACAGGGAATATAAATGACGACCAGGACACTCAAAGAGAAATTACAGACCGGGACATCAAAACACAAATGACGACCGGGACACCGGGAATATAAATGACGACCGCGACACTCAAAGAGAAATTACAGACTGGGACACCGGGACACAAATGACGACCGGGACACAACAACAGCGGGGACACCGGGGGTATATAAATGACGACGGGGACACAGGGTATGTTCGATTAGCAATCACCATCAACAAAGCCCAAGGGCAATCATTAGAATAATGAGGTATGGATCTGAATGCAGATTGTTTTTCCCATGGACAATTATATGTTGCATATTCAAGAGTCGGTAAACCTGACAATCTATTTATATGCACAGACAAGGGACAGCCAAGAATGTTGTATATTCGCAAGTTTTACGTAGTTAAATATATATATATATATATATATATATATATATATATATATATATATATATATATATATATATATATATATATATATATATATATATATATATATATATATATATATATATATATATATATACTAGGTGTTGGGGTGGCGCTTCACGCCACCCCATGCCCCCCGCGCGCGTAAGTCGTTACGCGCCATATTAGTTACGCGCCATTGTAGTTGTGTCCCTGTGTCCCACCTGTGAATATAGATAGATTTATATATGTGTTTCAAACTACGTAAAAATTGCGAATATACAACATTCTTGGCTTTCCCATTGTCTGTCCATATACAAAGCCGTATGTACTAATAATGACGTCATATGCGTTTTTATATAGATAGATAGATAGATAGATACAATACAAATTAACTACGTAAAACTTGTGAATATACAACAGTCTTTGCTGTCCCATTGTCTGTGCGTATAAATAGATTGTCAGGTTTACCGACCCTCAAAGATGCAACATACAATTGTACATTGGTAAAGCAATCTGTATTAAGATCTATACCGCATTTTTCTAGTGATTGCCCTTGAGCTTTGTTGATGGTGGTTGCAAATGCTAATCGAATTGGGAATTGCAATCTTTTAAATTGAAAAAGCAGATCCGTTGGAATCATGGGAATGCGAGGAATAAGAACAGCCTCACCCTCATAAGGCCCTGTCAAGATTGTGGCCTCTATTAGGTTTTCCATTGTTTTTTTTACAGCAAGTCGCGTGCCATTGCAAAGCTTTGGTGGGTTGATATTTCTTAAAAGTATTATTGGTACGCCTATTTTTAGTTGTAGCACGTGTGGTGGAAACCCTGAAGGATCTATGGAATTTCAAAATTCAGATGGATAATTAACCGCTTCATTTGGTTCCAAAATACAAATTAACTGCGTAAAACTTGCGAATATACAACATTCTTCGCTGTCCAATTGTCGCTGCATATAAATAGATTGTCAGGTTTACCGACCCTCGAACATGCAACGTACAATTGTCCATGGGAAAAACAATCAGTATTAAGATCTATACCACATTTTTCTAATGATTGACCTTGAGCTTTGTTAATGGTGATTGCAATTGCTAATCGAATTGGGAATTGCAATCTTTTAAATTGAAAAGGCAGATCCCTTGGAATCATGGGAATGCGAGGAATAAGAACAGCCTCACCCTCAAAAGGCCCTGTCAAGATTGTGGCCTCTATTAGGTTTTCCATTGTTTTTTTTTTTTACGGCAAGTCGAGTGCCATTGCAAAGCTTTGGTGGGTTTATATTTCTTAAAAGTATTAAAACAATATTGTTGATATTCGTGGACGTCTATATTTTTGGGTGCGAGAATCGCTCTTTCACTTAGCCATTTATTATTTTTATAAATTTTTTAGAATATTCGGAAATACTTTTTCAATCAATTCATTTTTGGACGTCACTAAATTACAGAAATCAGCAGGTAGTTGTATACGTCCTGAAATTGAGTCTACTGGGAGCTTTCCGTTTCCCATTGCCAGCAATTGATCTGAAAATGTTTGACCAGAGTCATCGTTTTGCAATCGGACACGCATATTTGTAGTTAATTTTAATGTTTTTACGTGTGCCCATAAATTAGAATTTTTCAGGCAAGCATTCATTTCGTCTGCAGGAGTTGATTTAGGTATTATAGGTAATGTTTACCTGAAATCTCCCGCAAGCAACATTAATGTGCTGCCAAAGGGTTTCGACTTCCCTCGCAAATCTTTCAAGCATTGATCCAGAGCCTCGAGCGATTTTTTGTGTGCCATTGTGCACTCATCCCAAATAATAAGTTTGCATTGCTGCAATACTTCACCCATCCCAGATGATTTGGAAATATTGCACGTGGGAGTTTCTGTAGAATGCAAGTTCAGAGGCAATTTCAAAGCGGAATGAGCAGTTCTTCCACCAGGCAGCAATGTTGCGGCTATTCCGGACGACGCAATTGCCAACGCTATATCATTTTTTGATCGAATTGATGCCAGAATCAGTTTTATGACAAACGTTTTTACCAGTACCTCCTGGCGCATCCAAAAAGAAAATTTCTCCAACGTTGTTATCGACACAATGCATTATCGTATCATAAATGTCTTTTTGTTCCGACGTTAACTTGGAAATGTTAGTTTGTACATATGACAATAGATCACTCGTACTGTAACTTTGTTTACCATCCAATTCTACACATGTCGAAACAGCAGCGATACGGTTAGGTGAAGGCATTCCCAAATCCTGAAGAGGTTTGTTTGCCATACGTACGCACAAATCTTCTATAACAACTAAAGTGTAGTTATAAATTTCTGATGTAAAATCAAAAGTCATATCTGACGTCTCTAACTGTTTTCGATGGAGTATATCTTCGGACATGACGTCAGTCAACACAGAAACATGACGTCATCTGATCCACAGACAGACAACTTATTTTTATATATATAGATATATATCATGAAAAGAGAAATCACCAATGCAACAGCACAAACACACACCCACACACCAAAAAAAAGAGACAGAAGGAGAAAAGGAAGACTGTTTTCCTAAATTAGTGATTAATATAGACCAGCACTTGAATGAGGCCTTAACCCTACTCATCCATACAATCACATAGGTCAAACAGCATAGCCACACACAATCAACCATAAAGAATAATCCATGGACAGGCAGTCATGTCGTCAATAAGTATAAGTCGTCATTTACCAAACAATAGAAAAAATAATATAGACAAATAATTCAGAGGTAACACCCAACATAAGCGCACCCACCAACTAGGTGTTGGGGTGGCGCGAAGCGCCACCCCAACAGCTAGTATATAAAAATAAGTTGTTTGTCTGTCTACTGACGTCATGTTTGTGTGTCGACTGACGTCATGTTTGTCAACTGACGAAATTACAGACCGGGACATAGGGACACAAATGACGACCGGGACACCGGGACATAGGGAATATAAATGACGACCGGGACACTCAAAGAGAAAGCGACTGGGACACAAGGAATGTTCGATTAGCAATCACCATCAACAAAGCACCGGGACACAAATGACGACTGGGACACAGGGAATATAAATGACGACCGGGACACACAAAGAGAAATTACAGACCGGGACACCGGAACACAAATGACGACCGGGACACAGGGAATATAAATGACGACCGCGATCGGTAAACCTGACAATCTATTTATATGCACAGACAATGGGACAGCCAAGAATGTTGTATATTCGCAAGTTTTGCGTAGTTGAAATATATATATATATATATATATATATATATATATATATATATATATATATATATATATATATATATATATATATATATGTATATATATATTCACAGGAGGGACACAGGGACACAACTACAATGGCGCGTTACGACTTACGCGCCGGAGCTTGGGGGGGGCGCGAAGCGCCCCCACCAACTAGGTGTTGGGGTGGCGCGAAGCGCCACCCCAACAGCTAGTTATTAATATTTCGCAAGAGGCATCTGATTGACACGTATACATCCTCTGAGCTCGAACTTACGGAAACTATCCACATTTTTAAGTTGCACCTTTGGAGTCAAGGGGGAAAGTAGATCAATGAAATGTCAATGAAGGCAATATTAATCTCAATCTGCCACCCGTTTGCTTTTTCTTTAAGTACCCTCAAACTGAATATCAAATCAGCGCGCGATGGAAACCAACGTTGCTCATCTCTTAGCATTGCATTGACTGAATGCGGATCAGTAGTACTTGACACAAAATTTTACTCCCTACAGACTGCAGTGATGCATCGCTAGTTGTTGCAGTCAGCTGTTCTTCCTTTATTAAAGAACTTGACAGTAACCCCTTTCTTCCAATCGTTGGGAATATTCTCAGTTTCCCATATCTGAGAAAGAGCCTTGTGAAGGGGCTCGGCTTCAGCTCTATACTTCAAGGGTTCAGGCTGTAAGCTGTCAACACCTCTGTAGCTTTGCTATTGCCAAGTTGGAGGAACGGTAGCACAGCCAGAGGGCATACAGGGTCTGTAGATGGCGGAAAGTTTAGTACCTCATTGAAGTATTCTTTCCATCTCTTATCAATGTCTTCCTTTTTTATAAGAAGTTGGCCAGCATTACTTTCAATCCCAGGAGCAGGTTTTCGGAAATCTTCAGTTATTTCCTTTGTGGTACGATAGACTGTCGCCCTTTCTGGCGACTGCCTCTGCTCCAGGTGGCTTTGTCTCAATAAACATCCGTTTATCAGCTCCGGTAGACCGCTTTACGGCCCTTTGGGCTCCCTTATATTTATATTTTAAAAAATCTTTGTACTCGACAGTAGTCGCGCTCTCGCAAATCCTAAAATTTTTGTCAGTCAGTTCGTGAACTGGTGCACCCTAGCTGTATAAAGGAAAAAACGAACAGAAGAAAATTGCTCCTTAAGCTAACTCCACAGGCAAAAAAAAGTTGCAAGAAGTTAAATTGGTTTCTTTCCAACCATTCAATAATTTAATCTTTTTAAATTTAATAATTCGAAAAGAGCACTAGTTTGATATTAGCGTAAAGAGGGGGAGGTTAACATCCACGACTATTTCAATTGGTTATTCTTTACTTTCACTTGAAAGTAAACAGCTGCCGTATACTTTACCAGTAAGTAATGGCATTTTATATATAAAATCTCTACCAATGGCAGTTGCTCTTTGTGTTCAAGCAAGGCATTTTTTTTCATTCACCGAAAAACCGAACCACCAAAACCTCAGATCGGTATTTTCCCCGAGGTTTTCTGATGATTTAGCTATGAGCGATGCACGAGACATGGTAGGGTTTCTAAACAATATAATAGATAATGTGTCAAAAATGTGGTCCGTTCCGATGCTAAGGGCCATGATATGCAAATTAGCGTGCGAATTTTTTCTCTTTAATTATGTATAAACGGCAAGACCTGAGTACGTAAAAAAATCATTATCATGAAAAGTACGCTTTGAACGTATTTTGATTTGAAGAGGTTGTGCGAACTGTGTCAGCAAGTTAACCTAATTTGACAGAAAGAAATGAACGAACTTTTACAAATTGTAAGACCACGGACACAAGGGACTGTTGAAGTACTTCATTGCTTTAATACAAGATTTGCGAGGAAAAAATAAACGCATTACTATACATAAGTCCTACGACTGAATTGTTCCAGTGATACCAATTGTGGGAGGGAGGGGTGTCCCTGGGGGTACATAGCCCCCTAGATTCTTAAAAACTCTTTTTTTGGCATTGCCATTGAAAGTAGTATTCTTTCTGGCTTTTCAACGACAAATGACTTTTCTTTGAAAAAAAAAATAATATAAACCCCTCTAGATTTTAAAACACCCCTACCCCTCATTAACACCACAGAGGGTTTCAAAGATGTAGTGAATTTACCCAACCAAACCTTATCAAGTGTGAAAATTCGGAATGGGTTTTCTGGCTTATGTTCAGTTCAAGTCTTTTTTTTTATTTGTCAAATAGAGCTTTTACTGACCGGCCATGAACCAATAAATGGAGAGAAAAATATAGCTTTCATTAGCTATACCAGTACATAGATATGCTCTAGTAGGTCATTCTTGAGGTATGCATGAAAACCTTAACTTAAAGAAAGCACAAGGATTTACTTTTTTTCCAATTTTCTAATAGGCCTTTAGAACGAGCTAAATGCCCAAGGCTATGTACGTAACCAAAAAGCTATTGTTTTCGTAATCTACTGATGTATGCATAGTCAATGAAAATTCTTTAATTAATTGGCAAACCTACAAAAAGACGCCGTTAAACGCGGAGCAATACCCAATTTTCACCCCCAAGGAGAAGATATTGACGTAGGTTGCATTTCTGAGGAGCGGAATATAAATAGGCAAATAATTATAACCCCTTTATTAATTAGAGCTTTGAAAAAAAGCACCCCCTTTCCATAGCAGCATACAATCAAATTTCGCACCATAAGCTTTCATCAAAGAAGCAAACTATTGTTAGCACTGAAGTTGAAAACCATAGGAGGGTGGAATTCATCCTTGAATCTTTAGTAATTGTTTCACATTAGATTTTTTAATAATTGTTTTATTATTTTCTCTAGATTGTTCAATTTAAGTGATAATTAACGTAAGATTAGATTAATTTTTTAATTTTGGATTATATCAATATTATTTAGTCTTAATTAGATTATTTTAGAAAATTTACAATCTAAATTATTTAATTTAGTAATTGTTTAACATTAAACTTTGCCAAAGGAGCCTATAACTACTACCAAGTCTAACCCTTTGTTTTGCTTTTATTGTCTTCTTTTTATGTTACTTATATTATTCTTGGATAGAAACTTGGGTATCTTGAATGGACAATATCTTGGGAGCAGAGAGAGGCGAAATTGATCTTCCAAGATTTCGTCACCAGAGGGCTAAAGTCCAAACAAGGGTTGAAAATCAAGACGTCATCAAATCGAAGTAAGGGCCCCAATACAAGGGAAGAATGTCTTGGTGCAGGTCAAGCGATACAACAGCCATTTGGGAGGGCTGACGACCCTCTTTTTTAATGGAACTACGTAGATAGCAATACTAGTAACCGTCGGCAAGAAGAGATCGTAATGGATGTCTAAATATACATATAAAAACTTATTTACAATTGTGTCACTTGGCCAAGTTATAAAAACCATCATCATATCTGATAATGGTTGGTCATCCTAATACTAGCCTTTGATAAATTGTGTGCAAACAATCTAGAATTTGTATTTTCTAGATTTTTTTTTTTTACCTAAAACTTGGGTTTTAGGTTCCAAACTTCCCAATACGACTCAATTGACTTAATAAATTCCTTAAAAATCGTATGCAAACAATCTAGAATTTTTATTTTCTAGAATTTTTTACAAATTTTTTGGGACCTTAATCTTGGGTTTTAGGTCATATTTTTTTTCACGATATCAAACCAAATCATTCCTTTCCAATTACACAATAATTACAATTACTTCATTCTTTGACAAAACCTCGTATTACCTTTCAGCACAACAGATAACGACTAAAAGAAATCCGTAACATTTTTTTTCTTCTCTTTAAACTTGCCTCTTTCTAAAAAACAACCCTGTACTGAAATAAGAAAAGAAAACAAAAATAAAACGCCCTGGGGCTCAATGATTAGAAATCATACAAAAGTTACTTTATTTGCAACATAGGCAATTAAAGCAAGCGACAAAATTTCAATTAAAATTCTTCTTTTTTGTCTTCTCAATAAGTATATTTATATACTTAACGCATTTTGTAGTCATTCTTTTCGTGAACAGATCCAAGCTCACCCTGTAAAAAGAAGACATTATAAGAAAATAAATAAATCAATGTTTTTTCTTCTATCAGAAATGAACAAATTTCTTCACAATACATACTTAAACTGATCAGCCAAGTCGTTTATTATCGCCAATAAACTCGGAAGGAAGAAAAGAAAATAATCTTCTGATAAACTGAATTACCCAACTAATCAATATCAAAGAGACAAGGCCGCCGCATCCAGGAGGAAGGGATAGGAGGTTTGAACCCCCCCTCGAAAAATTTGTCCGACTCGTAAAAGCGTAACAAAAAAGAATATACACATTTTGATGCGTTTTTTAAGGTTTTTTGTACCCCCCCCCCAAAAAAAAAAATCCTGCGTACGGCCAAGCAAAGAGACTAAGCAAAGAACCCAAGTGCAATATAGCTAAAAATCTTGGTTATGTATATTTCAAGGGATAACAAAGATCATATTAGCCATTTACAATATCCAACTGTATAACAAGGGGGAAAATCTTCAATTTAGACAGTGAAACAAAGTTAATATTTACTAATAAAAGCCCGAATGTTTCAGCTTCACGTCTGGAAGCCTTTATCTGCAAAATAATAATTATATAAAACAACAGCAACTAAACTAAAAAATAAAAATAAACTAAGTATAAACTAAAATAAAAAAGGAAAGCCGACATGATCGATAAAAGTAAAGTATCGATTAAAGTTGATTAAAGTAAAGTAAGATTAAAATAAAGCACTAGATTTGTAAAATCCTCTTTTGGCAGAGAATTAAACAATTTTTCGCAAACTCTTCCTGGCCATTACTTGAATTGGTTTAAATTCGCATTAGTTGGTCACTGTATTACCATTACAATTAGTTCTTTTGTCTCTATTTCAATTGTCTCAATGTTTATGATCTTCAAAACTTACAGCCGTAAGTCCTTGGACTAAGGGGACTAATGTACAGACAGTTATTCAAAGGATTGGTTCCTTTGAAAGTGATTCGAAAGCGCCAATTTTTCTGATTGGCCTGAAATTACTACATGAAACTTTGGGATGAGGGGACCCGATATAGAAAAAAAAAATGCAGCCCAAAAAGGGCCAGAAAAGCACCAAATCTTTTTTCCCCACCCACATCAAACGGAAAGGGCTACTATAAAAACTTGAGAGGGGGACCATTCGACTGAAGATTAAAAGTTCTTTTGTCCTTTTTAAAGGCTGAAAGCTACTGGAAGGCAATCAACCTCCCTCTCGGTTCTTTTTCTGCTATCCGACCCTTCTGTAATCCCTATGATATCTTACCAAATTTTGACATATCTATTCTAAAAAAAAAAAAAAAAAAAAAAAAAAAAAAAAAAAAAAAAAAAAAAAAAAAAAAAAAAACAACAACTTTCGAAATGTTTAATAAGTTTGTCTTCTGGACTGATTGGCCGCATATTTCCTTGTGCATTATAATTTTGTCCAGCCCCATATTGCGCGTTAGTTAATCTTATTGTTCATGGCAAAAAGTACAAAAGTACAAATTGCAAAAAGTAAAAGCATACGAGCACTATATTCTATTAACAATTTGGGTAACGCAAAATCCACAGTATCAGATAAATGCTATTTGACCTATGCACAACTGCATACAGGATAGTCCTCCAACCGCAAAAAAAACTAAATAAGTAGAATAAGTCGATATATTTCAGGCTCCACATTAGCTTTGATAAACAACTCAAAATATTTTAGAAATCGAGAAAAATGTTAGCAAATGAGGATATAGAATATCGCTTAAACCAAAACAAACAACATGTTTATAGCTTTGCAGTAAAGTGAAATTTGTAGTTTTTAAGCTTCTCAAAGGAAATACTTTTAACCAAATATCTGAACGCGAAAAGTAAGAGCCAATATCAAAATAATGTGGTAGCAAAAATTAATAAATAAGAACAATAATTAAAAATTGTGTAAGGTGTATATGAACTAGACAATACAGTACCCCCCCTCCACTTATGTCAAGTTAATGTTCATCTACCAGTGTGACCAATAGATAAAGATACACTCAAGGAATTACTAATTTTAAAACTCGTTCCCAAAAAATTACCAAATCAAGTCCCAACGCTCTGGGCACAAAATATAAATAGCAAATAGCAAAAAATACAAGAATTATCAGCGTTAAATTGAGTTAGTAATAAGTTCACCTTTATATTATCATTACTAATGAAAAACTTAAAGGAAATGAACTAACAAGCATTTTCAATAGGGTGGGACATGGTGACTGTTTATAGAGTATTTGACTGTTTATAGAATATTTACTTCTTAGGACATCTAAATTGCAAAATTAGTTTTAGAATAGATGAGCCCCCCCTCACCTCCCCCAAAAAGTGCAACAAACAATACTTACTTCAAAATCCACCTGAATCTTGAAATCCAGATCCCGCCGATTGCGATCATTCGGTTGCATCTCAAATGATCCACTAATGTTTTCTCCTTTCTTAACAGTTAGGTATTCCTAGAAGACGGAAAAAACGCAGATAAACAAGGATGACATATAACTAGTATTCTAGCATACAACTAGCAATATTGATATCTATACATAGATAGACATCGAATTATTGAACGCATAATCATTGAACATATAATTGTGTTAAAAAAAAAACAAAAAACAAACAAAAAAAAAAAAAAAAAAAAAAAAAAAAAACAAGAAGACCAATCTTTCTGAGCGTGACAAATGATGGGTCTAAGTTAAAGTCGATCACAATCAAAATGCTATTCTGGAGTTGATTCCAAAAAAAAAACAAAAAAACAAGAAGACCAATCTTTCTGAGCGTGACAAATGATGGGTCTAAGTTAAAGTCGATCACAATCAAAATGCTATTCTGGAGTTGATTCCAATAAAGAAAAAAAAAAAAAAAAAAAAAAAAAAAAAAAAAAAAAAAAAAAAAAAAAAAAAAAACAAGAAGACCAATCTTTCTGAGCGTGACAAATGATGGGTCTAAGTTAAAGTCGATCACAATCAAAATACTATTCTGGAGTTGATTCCACCAAAGCCGACAACCCAGTCCATGGAGCTTGAACCTTAGAGAGGAACAAAATCAGAAACTGCAAAGAACGGTTCTATCCGCACTTTAAAATTAGCGCAATAGGAATCGAAACTACAAATACCACTGTCAGTACATCATTATCAAATCGAGCTTAGAAGATTCAAGACAAGTTTAAATCCAATTTAATTTAAAAATTATTAAAAGTTGAATTCTGATTACATACCTCAACCGCCACAAATCGAACTCTTTATATTATCGGCTTTTTATACCGGGCTTGCTAGTCTTTAGAAAATGGGCTATGTAAAACAATGACTACAAATATACCTATTAGGTTCTTTTGGTAAAAGCAGACTTATCATCTCCAGGGGGTGGAGGTTGGGTGACCGCTTTATACCCCCCCCCTTCCCCCATCAAAATACCTGTCCCAGAATAACTTAATTAAAATACTT
Organism: Artemia franciscana; assembly: GCF_032884065.1. Lineage (NCBI taxonomy): Eukaryota > Metazoa > Arthropoda > Branchiopoda > Anostraca > Artemiidae > Artemia > Artemia franciscana. Next base: position 21,894,728 of record NC_088869.1, on the reverse strand, counting down.
ACAAATAATTATTGCAATAAATAATTAATAAACTTATAGGGAATAAAGGATGTGTAGGCTCATTTTTGGGGTTAGGGATCGTCAAAACAGCGAGAGCAACTAATGTAAAAACTAGAGAAAATTATTAGAGAATCATGAAAAATTAAACAATTCCAAGTTCGAACGGGCTGAATATGGGCCCTCAGTGGAAAGCAGACATTCGTGGATAAAAATTAAACTCCAGTGCAGTTGAAATAGCAAATCTTAGCGACAACAAAAGCAGCAGAGCTGTGTTTCTTTTTTTCCCCTCTCCCGAACAATAATCCTTGATATGTCCTAGAAATCAGGCTTGTAGTCTAGTACGAGCTTTAGTCTCTAATATCTGAAAATCTTTACTCAGACCAATTAATCGTAAATTCTATGATTGAAAGTTGAACATTGACCGACCTGATGGGTCTGCACAAACGATTTGTCACAGTGCAGTGTATTTTAATCTTACTTATTTAATTATAGTCGACGGAGCCCGTAACATTGAAAAATTACAAAGCGATTTTAATTTCAGCGGCAGGTGTGACTATACTGTGACCGGGCACAAATAAACGCCTTACGAATAGTATCCAAGAAAGGAAACACAAATATCACTCGAACAAAGAATAAGAAGATCTTACATTGAGGTAGAAGACAGTTTGCTTCCAATGAGTATACTGCGATTCTGGGCCAGTACTAAATCCTACACGTTTGTGGCACTTTGTAAATTCAATTGTAAAGTAAGCAACAAGAGCTTGAACGTAATCATTCCGACGGGCCTGCAAAGACAAAAAAAATTAATATGCATGGTCCAGGAATCAATAGTATCTGCTTGAGGTGTGGCAAAAAGGATGAGCCATTTTTTTACTCGGGTGCAGGCAGCTTCTTCATTTGAGAATATTAGCGATAACGAGATCTGGATCAATCTTTCGACCCCAGATATATATTAGGCTTTATCCTAGTCTGTTTTATTACATCAGACGTTTGTCCAATTCTTGCTACATGTATGTTTGTGTAGTTCGTAAGAGAAATAGAAACTTTATTTAATTTCTGTTGAATACAACTCATCATCGTTGAAGCTATCTCTTACTTGTTGTTGGATACATTTTGAACTTAAAAACCACTAGAATTAAAACTCTCCCATAAAGAAAGGTCTTTTTGGCAATAACCAGTGGAAAAATAGATAAGAGAGGAAATTTTCGCATTACGCTAACTTCAGATGGGTAGTTTAAGATTTATTTATTGTTCATTTGTTTGACGGCTTTTAATACATTACTTTATCCATACAGATTATTAATATCATAAACGAAATAATTAACTGCTCTCAAGCAATTACGATTTGCTTTTCGTTTTTCAATTAATAATTACACACACGAAAATAATTTACACATTATCTCATTAGGTAGCATAATACTGATCTTTTTCAATATGAGGTCAACTCCCCCCCCCCCCCATTATACCCCACTTTATACATTTTACATTATTACATAAGGTCTAACATAGAAGCTCAAGTCATGCCTGTAATTGGAGGATTTTGAGTTGATATGAACCAAATCCAGAATAATATCTGTCAACATATTGCTCTCTCCATGGGACACGTGCAAAAAGGTCTAAAATGGTAAATCTAGAAGCATTCCCTTACTGAGATTTATATATTATAATTGATTAGGTTCTAATAGGAATAAACTTGGAACCGAAATTTAGGAAATAAAAAAAATATTCAAACCGATTAGGGAAATCAAAATCCCTTCATTTAACCAAGTCAAACAGTTCGTGGCAACGAACTGTAAGTAAAGAGCGACCCGGCTCAATGGTAACTGAAACTCTAAAAAATGAAATTTTGATACCAACAGTTACATCAAAAGAATCGCATTTTAATGCTAATTTTAAATATATGTTTCATCAAGATTAGTCTTACCCATCAAAAGTTATGAGCCTGAGAAAATTTGCCTCATTTTAGAAAATAGGAGGAAACACCCCCTAAAAGTCATACTATCTTAACGAAAATCACACCATCAGATTCAGCGTATCAGAGAACCTAATTGTAGAAGTGTCATGCCCCTATCTACATAAATGTGGAATTTCGCATTTTTTGCCAGAAGACAGATCACGGATGCGTGTTTATTTTTTTTTTTCCAGGGGTAATCGTATCGACTCAGTGTTCCTAGAATGTCGCAAAAGGGCTCATTCTAACAGAAATTAAAAGTTCTAGTGCCCTTTTTAAGTGACCAAAAAATTGGAGGGCACCTAGGCCCCCTCCCACGCTCATCTTTTCCCAAAGTCATCGGATCAAAATTCTGAGATAGCCATTTTATTCACCATAGTCGGAAAACCTAATAACTATGTCTTTGGGGACGACTTACTCCCCCGCAGTCCCCGTTGGAGGAGCTGCAAGTTATAAACTTTGACCTGTATCAAACAGTTCGTGGTAACGAGCCCGGCTCAATAGTAACCAAAACTCTAAAAAACCGGAATTTTGATACCAATAGTTACATCAAAAGAATCGCATTTAAATGCTGATTTTAAATATATAAGTTTCATCAAGTTTAGTCTTACCCATCAAAAGATACGAGCCTGAGAAAATTTGCCCTATTTTAGAAAATAGGGGGAACACCCCCTAAAAGTCATAGAATCTTAACGAAAATCACACCATCAGATTCAGCGTATCAGAGAACCCTATTATACAAGTTCCAAGCTCCTATCTACAAAAATGTGGAATTTTGTATTTTTTTTTCCCAGGGGTGATCGTATCGACTCAGTGGTCCTAGAATTTTGCGAGAGGGCTCATTCGAACGGAAATGAAAAGTTCTAGTGCCCTTTTTAAGTGACCGAAAAAATTGGAGGGCACCTAGGCCCCCTTCCACCCTCATTCTTTCCCAAAGTCGTCGGATCAAAATTCTGAGATAGCCATTTTATGCACCATAGCCAAAAACCTTATAAATATGTCTTTGCGGAAGACTTACTCCCCCACAGTCCCCGTGGGAGGGGCTGCAAGTTACAAATTTTGACCAGTGTTTGCATATAGTAATGGTTATTGGGAAGTGTACAGACGTTTTCAGGGGGGCTGAGAAGAGGGGGTTATGTAGGGAAACTTTCCATGGAGGAATTTGTCATGGGGGAAGAAGATTTCCATAAAGGGGGCACAGCATTTTCTAGCATTATTTAAAAAACAATGAAAAAATAAATATGAAAAGTTTTTTTCAACTGGAAGTAATGAGTAGGATTAAAATTTAAAAAGAACAGAAAATATTACGCATATAAGGGGTTCACCTCCTCTTAATGCCTCACTCTTTACGCTAAAGTATTTTTTAGTAATTTCATTTATTTATTCTACGGCCTTTGTGATTCAGGGGACGAAATTTAAGCTTTAGTGTAAAGACGGAGGTATTGACGAGTGAGCGAACCCTCTCATATACGTAATAAAAATATACGAATATTGAAGTTTGTTACGTAAGCTAATTCGTAAGTTACGTATATCTTTTACTAATGAAAACGTTCGAAAAAACTAAAAGTTCTAGTTGCCTTTTTTAAGTACCCAAAAAATTGGAGGGCAACTGGGCCTCCTCCCCCTCCTTTTTTCTCAAAATCATTCGATCAAAACTATGGGAAAGCCATTTAGCCAAATGAATAAATATGCAAATTTTGCTTTAATTATTCATCTGCGGAGAGCCGAAATCAAAACATGGGTTAACTAAAAAACGTTCAGAAATTAAATATAAAAAAAACAAGTTTTTTTAACTGAAAGTAAGGAGCGACATTAAAACTTAAAACGAACAGAAATTACCCCGTATATGAAAGGGGTTGCTCCCTCTTAAACGCCTTGCTCTTTGCGCTAAAGTTTGACTCTTTCAACTCTACCTTTTTAAAACAGTAAAAACTTTAGCGTAAAGAGCAGGGCGTTGAAGAGGGACCAGCCCCTTTCATATACGGGGTAATTTCTGTTCGTTTTAAGTTTTAATGTCGCTCCTTACTTTCAGTTAAAAAAACTTGTTTTTTTTATTTAATTTACATATAGTAATGGTTACTGGGAAGTGTACAGACGTTTTCAGAGGGATTTTTTGGTTTAAGTGGGAGAGTTGAGGGGGGGTTACGTGGGAGGATTTTTCCATGGAGGAACTTCTCATGGGGGAAGAGACTTTCAATGGAGGGGGCGCAGGATTTTCTAGCATTATTAAAAAAAACAATGAAAAAATAAATATGAAAAGTTTTTTTCTACTGAAAGTGAGAAGCAGCATTAAAACTTAAAACGAACAGAAATTATTACGCATATGAGGGGTTTACCTTCTCGTAATACCTATCTCTTTATGCTAAAGTATTTTTAGTAATTTCAACTATTTATTCTACGGCCTTTGTTATTCAGGGATCATTCTTAAAGAATTGGGATAAAATTTAAGCTTTAATGTAAAGAGCGAGGTATCGACGAGGGGTGAGCCCCCTCATATACGCAATAAAAACATACGAATATAGAAGTTTGCTACGTAATTTAATTCGTAAGTTACGTATATTTTTTACTTATGAAAACGTACATAAAAAATTATAGGTTATAGTTGCCTTTTTAAGTAATCAAAAAATTGGAGGGCAACTAGGCCTCCTTCCTCGCTCTTTTTTCTCAAAATCTTCCGATTAAAACTATGAAAAAGCCATTTAGCCCAAAAAATTAATATGCAAATTTCGTTTAAATTATTTATGTGCGGAGAGCCAAGACCAAAACATGCATTAATTCAAAAACGTCCAGATATTAAAAAAAAAACAAAAAACAAACAAGTTTTTTAAAATGAAAGTAAGGAGCGACATTAAAACTTAAAACGAACAGGAATTACTCCGTATATGAAAGGGGCTTTTCCTCCTCAACGCCCTGCTCTTTACGCTAAAGTATTTTACTGTTTTAAAATGTAAAGTTAAGAGAAAGAGTCAAACTTTAGCTTACAGAGCGGGGCGTTGAGGAGGAAAAGCCCCTTTCATATACGGAGTAATTTCTGTTTGTTTTAAGTTTTAATGTCGCTCCATACTTTCATTTTAAAAAACTTGTTTTTTTTTGTTTAATTCAAAAAGGAATAAACAGGGCAAGTTTTACAATTATCGACTTCCATAAACATAATCATATATTATATTTTGGGTTCTTTTTCAGTTTATTTGACCTGTGTCATTGTCCTCAAAAAAAAAAAAAAAAAAAAAAAACCCAACAGTTATGACGAAGAAAAAATTAATCTAATATCAAAGGAAAAAACATTTAGCGATTTTCTCATTCAGCTTCAAAAAGCTGAATTTGCAAATATGGTGCATAAGAAACAAGAATTAAGAAAGCTTCATTGTAGGTTACAACTTATACAGACAGAGAGCCGAATTTAGAATTCAGTTTAGGGGTTTAACTTCGAAATTACAGTGTTTTTTTTTAATGGACATGTAGCATATTAAGGGATGACATTTTTTACGAAAAAAACAACTTTTACATCGGGCTGTTGATTTTGAATTAAAATCAAGCAGTTGTGGGCATCAAGCTATGGCTAATTGTAAAAAAGCTAAGACAGATAGTCCGATTGAGTGAGAGGCAAATCTGGCATAAGCACTTATTAGGATTGTATAAAAATGATGTTTGTTCATTTGTTAATAGATAAGTCATATCTATCATCCGCCCATGCGTCATTCGTAAGGCAGAACTAAGGAAGATAGTCATAGAACTTGCATAGAATTGAATTTGCAAATACAGAGCAATGAATTGCCAATATATGGATAAATGTTTGATATTTGAACTTATTCAGTATATCGTTCTTGCTTATTTTATGTTGTCTCTCCATCTTTTATTCTTACACCTGACTATTATTTAAGTCTCTGAATTCAATTTATATAAGTAAACAAGGTTAAAAGATAAACATCTTCAAGAATGATTACTGGCGCAAAGGGCGTTTTCAGTTTTGTTTAATTCACTTTAAACTACAAAAAACACTAACCCCCAACGAAGAGCAGATCTCGTAAAGTATACAAATAAAAATAACAAGATGAACCACAAAGATTTTATAATCTGTAGTTACAGTGAATAAGCGTAATTAGGTATTAATAACGCTTTGACCTTGGGATTAGCTTTGTACCACAGTAGAGATCAAGACAATCCAAAAAGACAAGCCGGACAAGGATGCTGCTCCTCCGGAGAATATATAAACCAAGAGAAACATAAGCGATATTAGATTTTTTATGGGTAGGCACGCCTGTGGCATCGGTATTCACAGCTTGGAGAACAGGAAAAGAAATAAGACGAATCGAGCGTCAAAAGGATAAGGAAAAATACAAAACACTGAAGATATAAAAAAGGAAAATAATTGGTATTATGGCTGTAATAATGCAAAAGATAAAGATAACATTTGGTTTGAGAATGGAAAGAAAAATTAATAATGGTTCGATCAAGATAAAAATAAGCTTTATTTGAACAATGCCATAACGTGATGACATTTGATTAGAAGGTTTGGCGCTTCGTATTGATATTTATGTTCCATAGTTTTATCAATTTTTCTCAAAGAAACATTATGAGGTCAGCATGAATGCAGACTTACAGCTAAATTAAATTTAGTCACTTCCTTTTTTCAAATATGTTTATTGATACTTGTTTGATTTTTATTTTCTGTAGTACTGAGGAGCTCATTAAAATACTAGTTTTTAAATTTTTTGCCTTTTTGTTCAACAAAGGAGATAATGAAATATTTAAACAACGAAAACTAAAATAATTACTTACTAGTTCGCCGGCGAGTCCAAGCAAATTCAGACCCGTCGATATTGCCTGTCATGAGTCAATTCAAAAATCTCGATCATCCCTAAATTCCTATGACTATCTACCTTAGTTCTGCCCTAAGATGGATGGATAGTTGAAAGACTATCTATCAACAAGTGGAAATGACATCATTTTTATACACTCCTGAAAAAGGCTTATGCCAGCTGTGCCTCCCACTCAGACTATCTCTCTTGGCTTTTCCTCCAATTAGCCATGGATTGATGGCAACTTGATTTTAATCCAAAAATCAACGAAGAAGAAAAACAAAGGTCCTACATTAAACTTCGAAGGATATTTTTATGGCCGAAAAAGAGTATAAAAAAGGAACAATTCAAGAGAATATTTTTCCTTACCAAGAAGAAAAAGTTTTGACACTTCATGGCGCAATAATACTATCTAAAGCCACAAATTATTGCAAAATTTAATAGATAATCAGTGCTAAAACTAATAAGTTGCCCCTTTGTTGTAAAACATTTTGTGGCAAATTTTAAATAGTCCCGCCACTTCGCGGATCCCTCTCCTACTATTTGTGAAATTATGGCTATTTTTCCGCTGCAGCGTTAATCAGAAGTTAGCACTGGAAATTTCGCATTGTCCAAAATTTAATCCAGCCCCCCACCCTTTAGAAATCCCAGATCCACCACTTAGTCAAGTCATAAGCCATACCTGTGTGATGGGACACTAGCGAACCCCTACGCTGGCTCACCCCCTTTCTTTCTTCTTTCGCAATCATAAATAATGCAATTTTGCACCATTTTTCAAAGTTGATCCAGCAACTGAGAAATTACAATGAATCACTTAAATAAAGGAAACGGGAAAAGCTTTTATTCGCGGCGAGACTCTAGGTGAAAGATATTTTTTAGGATAATCCTACTGTTTATATATCTCTATTGTGCTTTATACATACTAAATAATTTATTAATTTCACTTTTAGAGCTCGAGCTGGTTCAAAAAAAGGCTATCTAGTAAAGTTACCTACCATGAGATGGAAAGGCGCAGTGAACGGGATGGTTTCCTTAGTCACCGTGTACAAATCCACTTCACGGACCAAGCACGAGTTACTAACTACCTAAAAATTAAAAGAATCATAAAAATCATACAATGTGACACTATTTCATCTCAGCACTTCCATGGGAATAACTCCTATGTGCCCCCCTTTTTTCCCTTGTCGCCGCCACAAATGACTTAATTTATCACTTCATATGACCAGATATCAATTTCTTGCACGAAACTTCAAAAAAAAAAATCGGAACACAACAGTGGCTTAATTTCCTGATTTATTTCCTTGATCTATTTCCTGACTAATTTCCTGATAAATATGCTTCATATGTACAATATTCATATTGTACAATATTCAATAATTCATATGTTCAATATGTTCATGCATACACATACAACAAAATTTATTTAATAGATTTAATTCTATGCTTCCCTACAACACGTGGGATTGAACGTGTAAACCTTCGTTCAGAAGGTGCAGCTTTGTCCACTATACCATCGCAAGTTTAGATATATATATATCTTCTATATATATAAAAATAAGTTGTTTGTCTGTTACACTATCTTCTATATCAGGGCTTCTTAAACTATGGGTCGCGACCCCATTTGGGGTCGCGTAGCAAAATTATGGGGTCACGAGTGATAAAAATACAATTTAACAAAAAATGTTTTTTAACTTTTAAAATTACTTTTATAAAGAAAAACAACAATCATCCTAGATAATTATATCATAAAATCTTCTGGTTCGGAAAGACTGTTTATACCAGCATTTCTATTCTGATCATTATAATATCTTGTGTGAATTTACTATGAATCCAAAGATGTTATAGAAGTTTATAAGAAAATGTAGATTTATTTTTACCAATCTCTTAAAACCGAAATAATCCTGATAAATACTATCAACAAAATTTCTATGTGTTATTTTGAAGAAACTATATAAACATTTCGTATTATTTTCATTTAGCCATTGTATGATTGTGAACGAAGTGCATGTTATTCCGAATTAGTCAGTTTAACCCTTTCGCGACTGACGGGACCTTACATTCCTGGCATGTAAAAATCCTTTGGGTGCTTCTTAATTGATTGATAGCACCAGAATTGAACGATGTGCTTCAGGATGCTGTTAAGGTTATAAATTTTATTAAGAGCCATGCCCTTAACAGTCGCTTATTTTCAAATCTCTGTAAGGTTACGGATTCCAACTACACAACTTTGTTATTACATGCAGAAGTAAGATGGTTGTCAAGAGGTAAAGTTTAAAAAATTATTGGTATTAAAGGACGAGATCGAAATATTTTTAACTGAACGAAAATGTGAATTGGCTGCTTTTTTTCAAAATAACTCGTGGCTATCCAAGCTGTGTTATTTGTCAGATATTTTTTGCGAAGTTAAACGATCTTAACTTGTCTCTTCAAGGAAAAAATTGCGATATATTTACTTCATACGATAAAACTGAAAGTTTTATTAAAAAGAACAGCATTTGGAAAAGTAGGGTCGAAAAAAAATCGTTCAAAATGTTTTCCAGTGACGACAATTTTGTAATTGAGAAAATTCATCGTAAAACTTTTATTGCAAAAACTATTGTAGATCACTTAAAGGCGCTAGAAATACAGTTCCGGACATATTTTAGATTAAATATTGATTTACAAAAAATAGTTTGGATTCCAAAGCCGTTTTGGATTGGCTTAAGTGAGATTGATCATCTGCCACTTAAAGCTCAAGAGGAATTTGCTGAGTTTTCGTGTGACTCAAACTTAAAACTACGAATACCGAAAAAAGCCCTTGACTGAATTCTGGATCGGAACTAGAACTGAATTTCCCACAATCGCCGATATGGCGTTAAATGTACTTCTGCCATTCAACACCACATATTTATGTGAAGTTTCTTTCTCAGCTTTAACACACATTAAATCCCAATATCGTTCAGCGATAAAAAATGTTGAAGAGGTCTTACGTCCAGCAGTTTCAAAAATTACACCAAGATTTGATTTTTTTACGCAATTACATAAAAAAAACTAGTTTTTTTTAACTGAAAGTAAGGAGCGACATTAAAACTTAAAATGAACAGAAATTACTCCGTATATATACGTAACTTAAGAATTAACTTAAGTAACAAACTTATATTCTTAAATTTTTATTATGTATATGAGGGGGTTTGTACCCTCGTTAATGCTTCGCTCTTTACACTAAATCGTAAGTTTTGTCCCAATTCTTTAAGAATGACCCCTGAATCAGAAAGGCCGTAGAATAAATAGTTGAAATCACTAAAAATACTATAGCATAAAGAGCGAGGTATTTATCTCCTCCTAAATATCTCGCTCTTTATGCTAAAGTATTTTTAGAACCCCTCATATGCGTAATAATCTCTGTTTGTTTTAAGTTTCAATACTACTTCTTACTTTCAATTGAAAAAATTTTTCCATGTTTATTTTTTCATTGTTTTTTTTATATAGTAATTTTAGAAAATCCTGTGCCCTTTTCATTGAATTTCTGTTCCCCCATGACATATTTCTCCAAGGAAAGATCCTCACACATAACCCCCTTCGCTCAATCCTACCCCCAAAACCAAAAACATCCCCTGAAAACGTCTGTACACTTCCCAATAACCATTATTATATGTAAACACTGGTCGAAGTTTGTAACTTGCAGCCCCTCCCCCAGGGACTATGGGGGATTAAGTCATGCCCAAAGACATAGTTATTGTGGTTTTCGGCTATGCGGAACAAAATGGCTATCTCAAAATTTTGATCCGTTGACTTTGGAGAAAAAATGAGCGTGGGAGAGGGCCTAGATACCCTCCAATTTTTTTGGTCACTTAAAAAGGGCACTGGAACTTTTCATTTCAGTCAGAATGAGCCCTCTTGCGACATTCTAGGACCACTTGGTCGACACGATGACCCCTGGGGAAAAGAAAAAAAACAAAAACAAAAAAAAAACAAACAAACAAATAAACACGCACCCGTGATTTGTCTTCTGGCAAAAAATACGAAATTCCACATTTTTGTAGATAGGAGCTCAAAATTTTTGCTATAGGGTTCTCTGATACGCCGAATGCGATGGTGTGATTTTCGTTAAGATTCTATTAGTTTTAGGGGGTGTTTCCCCCTATTTTCCAAAATAAGGCAAATTTTCTCAGGCTCGTAACTTCTTATGACAACGACTGAATTTGATGAAACTTATATATTTAAAATAAACATGAAAATCCGATTCTTTTGATGTATATTTTAGCATCAAAATCCTGTTTTTTAGAGTTTCGTTTACTATTGAGCCGGGTCGCTCCTTACTACAGTTCGTTACCACGAACTGTTTGATAAAAAACAGGTACATCCATCTCATTAAATTTTTAACGTAAACTTTAATTTAATATTTACCACGCAACTACTTGGATATATTCGAGAGAATTAAGACGGCCAGAATCCAGTTTTGTTTTTGAAACTATAATAAAAACATTTCTATAACATTTTGTGCCAATTTCAATTTTAAATTTTATATGTTTCAAAACGAATTCTAAATTTACATATATTTCATCTGACAATCTATTTGTATGCACAGACAATGGGACAGCGAAGAATGTTGTATATTCGCAAGTTTTACGTAGATAAAAACATATTCCCCCAGGAACCAAGTGTTGGGGAGGCGCGAAGCGCCCCCAACAGCTATTATATATATATATATATATATATATATATATATATATATATATATATATATATATATATATATATATATATATATATATATATATATATATATATATATAATAAGTTGTTTGTTTGTGTTTCTGTCGACTGACGTCATGTTTGTCGACTGACGTCATTATAAGGATTGAGCTGTATGTCGTCATGAAGTTGTTTGTCGACTGACGTCATGTTTGTCGACTGACGAAATTGCAGACCGGGACACCGGGACACAAATGACGACCGGGACACCGGGACTCAGGGAATATAAATGACGACCGGGACAATCAAAGAGAAATTACAGACTGGGACACCGGGACACAAATAACGACCGGGACACTCATAGATAAATTACGGACATCGAAGAATGTTGTATATTCGCAAGTTTTACGCAGTTAAAAACATATATATATCTATCTATATTCAAAGGTGGGACACAGGGACACAACTACAATGGCGCGTAACGACTTACGCGCGCGCGGGGGCTGGGGGGAGCGCGAAGCGCCCCCACCAACTAGGTGTTGGGGTGGCACGAAGCGCCACCCCAACAGCTAGTATATATATATAAAAATAAGTTGTTTGTCGACTGACGTCATATATTGTTAAAGTTTGAAAAACAATATACAAGAGATATAAATTACAATAAGCTGTCATAGGATAACATTCCCCTTTAAGTTAGAGAAGAGGGCTAAACATTCTTGACCAAAAAGCCCATAAGTTAAAATAAAAAATATGTAAAAAGACCTTTCGTTTAAAAAAAGAAGAAAACTGTAATTTCCTTTAAGCCAAAAGAAGACGTTTTTAGAACTCAGTTGTTGGTTTTTAGAAGAAGAAGAAATTGAAGTCTTTATGCTGATAAATGTCGTAAAACTGATATCATTGCCTTTTCAATATATCACTTGGATGATATCTTACTTCAGCTTTCTTCATCGAGATCAGTAACTGAGTCCTTTGGATATTATGTTCACAGCAAACGTTTGAAAGCTTGATAATTTTGATTCATATAAAGTTTTATTTTTAACTTTTCATCATCATAATTCTATAAAAAAAAAAAACATAAAAAAAAAAAAAAAAAAAAAAAAAAAAAAAAAAAAAAAACGCAAATTGGCACCTTCGTGCTTTATTGTCTTTGGCAACAAAAACCAACTATTATTATACTTCCTCGAAAAAAATCTCTTACTCCTCCCTCTTCCTCGACCCTAGTAAATAATAATCAACCATTTTAAAATTAATATGTTTATTGGGGACTAATAAATCCAAAACAAAATCTAGAGCTCAATTCCAATCCCCGACACATTTTGACGCTAACCCCAATCACAAAAAAAAATACAAATCAAAATTTCTTAACAATATAAAAGCGTAAGCTTACTCTAAAATCAATCATTCCATCCGTCTCTAGACTATTGGTTATAACAAATAAATCGAAAAGAAGCAAGGAATTCCTCAAAGGTTTACCTTATACTTCTGCTGCAGGATCTTTACACCAAACGGAAAACTAAGTTATGGTAGTAATAAGAACATATGTTTCAACCAATTAAACATTTCTAGTTTCACGACTATATTCCATTTTCTCTTATATGTCCGAAAAAGACACAAGTAATAAATTAGAAAATAGTTTATGCATAAGCGAATGTTTCATAAAATATAACCAAGGCAAAAAAAACACATAAAAATTGAATGATTTACTAGAACAATAACGAAGTTGTTTTCTTATTTTCTTCTTTCTTTTTACCACCTTTTCTTTTTGCTTTTGTGTTTTCTTTTAGGTGTCCTCAGAGGTTTGACTTTTTCCTGATTGGAATTAGAAAGAGTAAGATTATTTGAACTTTCTGCCAGGGTTCCAAGGGTATCCATTGCACTAAGCTTAGCATGAGCACATGTAAGCATAGCTTGCTTTTCTTCTTCGGCTAACTCTTGTCTCTCCAAAGTTTTGGAAAATTCTTCACGGAAAGATGCTTTAAATTTTTCAAAAAAAGCTTGCTCCTCTTTTATGGTGCATTCTTCTTTTTCTAAAGCTTCAGAAACTATTTTAGAATAATATGCTTGGATTTTTTCAACAGTAGCTAACACTTTTTCTTCGGTGTATCCTTTTAAAGCTGCTGAAACTTTTGGGATATCTACTAGGGCTTTAAAACAAGCTTTTTCAACAATAGCTTCCTTTTCTTTTTCAGCCTCAGCAAGGCCATCTGCTAGTTTTTCTTCGGGAATGGATTTCTTTTCTCTTTCGGTGCTTTCTTTTTCTGAAGCTTCAAATACCTTTCGGATATCTCGATCCACTTTTTCAAAAATAGATTGTATTTCTTTGTCGATAGATTCGTCTTCTTCGGAAGCTGCAAATGCCTTAAAGAAATCTGGTAGCATTTTTTCAAAAATAGATTGTATTTCATCTTTGATGAATTCTTCTTTTTCAGCATCAAAAAACTCTTTTTCAGCTTCAGCAGGCTCTTTCGAGAGGTCATTAGAGGCAAATTTAGCTCCATTTTTACCTCTTATCTGACTAAATCTATTCTTTCTACTTAGAGAAATAAGTTTTTCTTCCTTCTCAGTAACCTTCTGGGATTTCTCTTGACCTTCATTCCTTTTCAATTCCTTATTAATGGAATTGACTGTGCTCTTCCTGCCATAATGAGCTGTGGGATCTTCTTCTCCCTCATGTGGAGCTTCTTTTACTGGAGTCTCTTTTTCTTTGCTACTTTTAGCAGTAATAGCTGATTTGGGTTTACTTCTCGTAGTTGAAAGAGAGTTGAGCCCTTCTTTATCTATGGTATTCATTTTATGCTCTATAGAATATCACTGTATATGATTGACTGAATTAATGATTGCCTCAGTCTGAGGAATCCAATATATACTCTAAGTAACGTCATTGTGTCAAACGGCTGTGTTGTTTATACGATGACGTCACAAATATAAAAGACTGCTTTTATATTAATCATAGTAACGTTACATTAAAAATATTATTGTAATATTGCAATGACGTCATCTACTACGCTGCGTAAGTACAAAAATGAACATAAAAATGAACATACATAAAAAAACATACAATAGGTGCTAGCTAATGAAAATGAATAAATATAACTTAAACCGAATGAAACTTGAATTGAATATAGAAATCAAGCCAAAACAAACAAAATTACTACGAACAAACTTTGGCAACTGCCCTTTTCCCTAACTATAAAAGTCTAATACCTAATGCGCCATTTGCGATTTACTGATAACTAGATGCGTCCTGAACAGTTTTTAGAAAGAACAACCATAAATCTAAAGGTAGCTTTAGTAGGTGATTTGTTTTTTGTTTTTTTTTTATATCAAGGCTTGGACTCTACGAAAATTATTATGTAAATCTGCAAAAATGCTTTGACTATTTTCATCAGATTTGCCATCTCTTAGCTCTCTCTATTTAGTTCAGGATAAAAAAAAACCTTCTGAATTGCAATTTACTTATTTTGAAAATGCTACTCTCATTTGAAGTTTCTGCCAAAACTATGGAAACTTTTGAGTATAGACTCAATTAAAGCTTTTTTTTACTTTATAATTAAGACCCAAATCTTCCAGAAGGATTTCTGCTATCTCTTTATAATGTCCCAGATGATATAAGCTACAGGGGTCGTAATTTCTGTCACTATCATCACACAGCAGATCTTGGCAATCAAATCGCTGCTTGGATACAAAACGAAGTTTGTTTCTTGCCCTTCTAAACTAGTCATACTAAAAGCAGCATAAGTTGTTTGTGTTTTCTCTGTTCTGTCGACCAAATTTCCTGTTCTTGTGGTCCTAATTCATTGATCATCTCATGCTTAACAAATTCTTGAGAAAAATGCCTTTCAGAATTTATATTGATTCCATCCTTTTCTTTATGAGAAATATCTTCTTGGAATCTTTTTTTATACTTTTCTCAACAACTTCGACATAGCTTTCCTTTATATTACTGTTTGTAGAACTATTCAGATGGGTAGTTTCTGTTGTTTTAGTAGCTTGTTCATTAATCTCTAATACCTCATGAATTAGATTTTCTTAAACCTTTTTAAATAACTTGTCACCATTGCTTTCTTGAATTTCATTTTTTGTAAAGTCATCTTGTTTTATGCTGTTTTTTTTTCTGATTTAGAGGATTCAGTCTTTTGAGATATAATGACTTCTGATAGCTTATTGCTCATTTGCTGTTCTTCTATTGGATTGAAAGCTTTATTACCATCACTCTTATTTGTATTATTATTTTTGATGCCATCTACTTGGACAATATTCTATTTATTGCTTGCTTCGATTGTTTGAGTTCTAGTGATCTTATAGGTTTCAACTTTCATCGCGTTTTCCCTGATTATATTCAGAGCTTGTAGCATCAAACTAACAATTAATATACTAAAACAACGAATCCAGCTATGAAAAAGTCTTTTTTCATAATGTTTAGTGGGAGGAGGGGAAACAAAATGTAAATTTTTGAGTCACAGTTGCTAGCTTTTCAAGGGGTGACCCTGACACCAAAAAGGAAGAGGAACTTTTCTATAGCCTTTCCCCATTATGTGCCTTTGTGGATGGATGCACACATAGCATGCAATTCATTAGCAAATCAAAGCGATCCCTCAATTGTCAAAGCTCTAGGAAAAGGAGAAGGGCCAGTTTAAAACAAATCTCACAATCAAACTCTTCCTGTTAAGGACCACATTAATCAGAAAACCTATTACTTTCAAGCTATAAATGTGGTTGCAATCTGGGAATTTTAAGGTCCAGTAAGGTGTAACTATTGATAAACAAGGAAATTAGCGGATGTGATTTCTACCGCTTCTAATACCGGTTTTTTATAAACTTCAAAAACAACACTTTTGCCAGAATTTAAAGACAAGAAAAATGAAGCTGCTTTATTTTTAACACCCAAGAAGTATTGTGTCATCAAAAATCGTGCATGAACCGCTGACCTTTATCAATTGATCAGCATTCTTAACACCTAACTGATCTTAACACCTAACCGATCGCATAAAAAGCATCTGAGACTCTAGTATGCTCTCAAAAAGTTCATGGTAACAAACTCTGAGTAGGGAGCAGTTCATTTTAATAGTAACCAAAACTCTAAAAACAACATTTAGATATTAATAGATACATCAAAAGAATCAGCTTGTTATGATTATTCAAAATATGTAAGATTCATCCAGTTTAAAGCTACCCATTAAAGTTACAAGCCTGACCATGTTTGCCTGGTTTTTGAAATAGGGAGAAAACCCACCTTAAAAGTCAACTAATCTTAATGAGTCACGTCATCAGCTTCAGCCTATTAGAAATCTAATGCGGAATTTTCAGGCTGCTACATACATAAATGTGGAATTTTGCATTTCTGGGGGTTTCAAAATAGAACTGCAAAACACATCAAAAATTTGTCTATATGCGATTTTGTTACTTTAATTCGAGTCAGAAAAAAATTTCAGGGGGAAGTTCAAACCCAGCAACACCCCCCCCCCCCCAAGAACGGCTTTACACATTACCCATAACTTAAGATATTCTGTCCTTACTTTGATATGATTACCATGGCTGTCGAACACGTTTTACCACATTTAGAAATCACATAACAACAACTACTGATAACAATTAATTAAGGAACTACCATAGATCACTAACTATCATACATCACTTAGTTCAAAGATCATGTACGTAATATGGTTATAAATATGGTATCGATTCCATGTCCAAGGTCTACAATGAAAAAAAGTTTAGATGACATAAATACATTGAATGGATGAATGAAAATAGTTTCCCAACAACTACTCTTTTTGTCTACCCAACAGAGTCAAAAGAAGAAAGTACACTCTCAAATGGAGTGGAAGGAGATTCTAAGAGTCTAAAAAAGTGGGAATTTCATGGGGGGAGGTAAACCAACGATTAGGGTGGTGGATAAAGACAAGCGATTGTTTTGGGCCAAGAGCGCTTTCTACAACATCGAGCTGTTAGTTGTAGTATTATGTAACCACCAAAATAAGAAAGTTCCTCGTATAAACATTGCTGCGTTTGATGTAGCACTACAAGGCCGACACATCATCGACGTTTTACTCTAGCAATTGATTTGTACCTCTTTCTATTTCGACTGGGTAAAGGAAATCGAATATTCTTTTTTGGTGGTAATTTCAAACTTAATAATTCAATTTTACTTAATAAGGAATAAACCAATTATTTCATTCAGTTAATTAATTGATTCTAATACTTCTTATCATTTTAGAAGACAAACTATCATATTTTTTTTTTTAGCAAATTTTATTAATTCATTTCCCGTTTATAATTTGCCACTTAAATTTGTAATTCTCATAATGATAAGAAAAACAACGCTTTTTTGGGGCCAAAAACAATAAAATGTTGACACGACGTCACAAACATTTTACAAACATACCGACAGAAATTGAAATTAAGCGGCTGAGTTCCTTGTCGTGTAGATGGAATCTACACTAAATCAACGAAATAGGTGTAAACAGAATTACGTATAGCACCCAAATCTCCTGCAAAAAAAAGTCGATGAGGGAATACACTTTTTAATCCTCAGATAAGATTTTGTTTTAAAAATATTATATTGTTCTAATTATCAGTATAATTGGTAGTTATTACAATAACTAGCAGTATGATAACACGACATTATTAACATTTCGCAAGAGGCATCTGATTGACACGTATACATCCTCTTAGCGCGATATTACGGAAACTATCCACGTTTTTAAGTTGCACCTTTGGAGGCAAGGGGGAAAGTAGATTAATTACGAAAGTAAGCATTATATATCGTTTTACTCGATAGTTGTAGCACGCAGCCAAGTCTGCATCCGGAGGGTTTGAACCCCGCCTCCCCCAAAAATTTTGTTTTTGTCCGACTCGTAAAAACGTAAAAAATGCATATAAACAATTTTTTTTTGCAAGTTTTTTACACCCCCCCCCCAATCCTGGATAATCCCTAGCACGCAGTTGTTGACTTTGAAGGGGTAGGGGGTTGTAAATTCACGAAACGTTAAAGATGAGAAGTAGAAAATAAGTAGAGAAAACGAGTATAAAATCATAATACAAAACAAAATTTTCATTAGGATACTTCTCCCGTTTTTCCGCAGATAAATTGGCGATATTCTCTATTTCAATTTTCTTTTTCTGTTTCTTCTCTATTTCAATTTTTTTTTCTCCATTTCAATTATCTTTTATCAGTAAAGATACATTAAAGACGTGTTAAAGAGGTATCAAACTTTAAATTGTTTAACATTCCCTTGGGGCGTAAGCGCCCATTTAGAAAACCCGTTGTTTACGTCCAAAACGCATCTTACCTGTTTTGGATCAACAACATCCACCAAGGGCTCAGCAACAGCAACTTTTCTAATAGATGACATATTGAATCCATAAACGTCGTCCCACCAATTGATCTTATCGTCTTTATACTGTCGGTCTTCAATAGCCTGTAGAAGTAAAATAACTTTTTTAGATTATTCAAGAACAATTTTATTTAAACGTTTAAACATTTAAAAAACAGGGCATATGCTTAGTGGTAAAATAATATTTCTGGAAGTATTTATTGAATTCTTGATTCGGTTAGGGTTGCAGCGATAGGGGAAATAAAAGCTAACTCTTCAATATACTTAAACCTTTCTGTAGATTGAAACTACATGTTCGTTTCTATTTAATTCGCTTCTCAGATAAATAACAAAGGTATATCAGATTAAGATTTTACTTTTTTTTCTTTCTTTGGAATAAACTGAAGAGTCGAGTAGAAACTAGAATTCAACCCAATTGGTTAAAATTACAGCAAAAGTACAAAATTAAAAACATACAAAAAAGAAGAAACACAAAGAGTATTTAGGATAATGATTTATATGCAAGGTCAATAATAAGAGCACGAGCAGCTGGAAAGCGATAATGGATAGTTTATTTATCACAAAATTGAACAAAAGGATATGTTTCCGGAAAAAAGAAAAATCTTTAGCCGGTGGCGTTAATTTACAAAAATTTGGGGTGGGGGTGTTTACGAAATGTATTTTTTTTTAAATTCCCAATTAAAATACCCCCCCAAAAAGTGTTTTCAAAATCTAGTTTTGGTCAAAAACCTAAGGGGGATAATGGGCTCTTCCCTAAATTACCACCATTGTCCTTATCGGCTGTGTTTTGATTTACTTATTTTATCCACAAACCAATCAGACACATTTTAATTTGTAGTTTCTAAAAGATGCTTTAGGGTTTGGATAAAAAAAAAGCAAATTTTTCCATTTTTTTTTTTTTAATTTTCCCAGGGAGGTCTGTCGAAAAAATCTCAAAGGAGCATCGAGAAGTCTTCCCCTCCAGTCCCTGCCTGCAGGTACTTTATTGGAAATCCACAAAGAATGTCAAATACCAAGACAAATAATTAAAAAATTAAAAGGCATTGCTCTAGACTTTAGCCCTATGCTGAGCTACACGTTACTGAGTAAACTTTGGCAACAGAAATTTCAAACAAATTACAATCCTAGCAATGACCATAAGATTTTAACACATTAAATAATAATAATACTAATAATAAAGAATGTTCATTCTCACGGAAGCTAAGTTGAAGCTTAGAGGAACAAAATCATCGCTTCGCAAATTATACAAGATATATCTACAAAACTAGCTCAAATAAACTAACATTTTCTTTTAATTATTTATTTCTAAAAACTAGCACTTTACTGAAACTTTGTCACATGTATAGAGTCCTAGAGGTATATTGCCCGAAGGGAATTATTATTGCCAGTATCTTTGAGATGGCGTAGATAAATAAATGAACTTTTTTCACTGGGCAGTTTTATTTTTCACAACACTGTTTGTTGTTTTCACTTACTAAAGAGATGTAGAGAGGGAGTATACAAGAGAGGGTACTATAAACCTCTAAGACTTTAATCATGGAATTTACAATGGTACTTTTCTTATGCCCCATACCCTTTTCCACTCCAGAAATGCCACGAAAAAGCACTATTTTTTTGTGGACTCTACGATAGTTATCAAGGCGAATTTATAAAAAGCCCATTTATATGAGCAGTGTCTTTTAAATGAGCCATTAAGCCTTTCTCAACTATCTTGCGGTACTCTCCTAGCCTAATAGAAAAAAAAGACAAACCACTGCTACCCATGCAAAAAGCGATTTTCCCTCCTTTTTCGAGTAAGGGAGCTCAGAATCTCTGGTATGTGGTTTTAAACCATACAAACCGATCGTCCATCTCCCCAAAAGATTTGTTTACGCAATGAACTTATACTATTAATTTAAACCTTTCGATAGTTATCATTCCTATATTAACTCTTATGGAATATATTTCTCACTTGACAGTTTTTTAAATATGTTTAGAACTTTCGGTTACTATGGGCTGTGGTTCGCTTTTTACCGAGGCTACAGCTAAAGCTGCAACCACCATTAACGATTCATAAAAAATGAATTTTTTTTTTCATTCTACTTGGGTCTCACTGAATCGCGTACAAATCATGTGAAAGAATTTCTCGCAGTGACATCAGGTTAGATCTTAACTGAAAATCAGCACTAAATAAATAACGATGACACGAGGAGATAGGGCTGATAATTGATCTATTAACTACATAGGTACATACATAGATAGGAAAGGCATTGTAGCGATTTCACACTGTCATTCCGGAGCATAAATTACTCAAAGTAAAATTGTAAAAGGTCTACGATTAGTCAGTGGCGGTTCTGACTTCTCTTGCACCCGGGGCAAAATCTTGATTAACAGCCACTCCCCTGTCTCCCGAAAATTTTCAGGTTAAATTGTAACAAAATTTTGAGCCAAGCGTAATTACCAAAAGACAGCGTAATTTTTGCAACCCAACGCAAAATAACACAAATATCGAGAAATTATAGTTTAGGTAAAAAGCATGTATGCTGTTAGCTCCGCGGGAATATTTATATGCACCCAACACGCGTGTTGACGAAGCAAAAGACGTTACTTGTCCGGAAGACTTTTTTATGTGTCGCAAAAATGTAGCTTTTGCGAACGAACCGACCAAAACGGTTTTTGAACAATTTCAGCTACATCAAATAGAACAAAAAAACTGACTCATTATTAGAATACATGGAAAATAGATATTTCGTCAGTAGGTTACAGTTCGCCGGGCTGATAAAATCATTAAAAAAAACTAGATGATTCAATGCTATAACAAACAAAAATAATGAAAAAGAATCGTGAAGAGCGTGCGAAAAAAAAACAACTTACAGTCAAGTACAAGCAAGCTTTGTCTGGGAAAAGCATGCCTCCTTCCTTGAGCCATTTGTCACGGGCATAAAGAACAGTGTCCAACATGGACTCATAAAAGAGACAATAGCCCATCCACTCCGATATAATTATGTCTACCTAAAATACAGGAAGAAAGTCAACAAATATTATCAAAAAGGCTTCTTCGTTTCTGATCACTTGATAAAAGCAATCGCAAACCTAAACTTAAACTGCAATGATAGATTATCATAGAACAGAAAAATATAGAATAGAGAACGAACAGTTAACAGTTTCCGATTTGTCGTGCAACAAAAGCAGAAGAAAAAAGAGCCGACCCGGGACCGGATTCAAAGCTCTTAAGCCCAAGCGTTTTTGCCGCTCCGTTTTTGTAAGATTTTCGGGAAGTCCCAAAAATTAGGGGATAATGAAAGCACCGAACGAAACGTAACTAATGAGCCAAAAGCAATGAAAGTGGGGTGATACCGAACTCTCAGCTGACGTTCTTGAAAGAAATCTGACAGTTTTTAAGTGCCCATGGAATTGCTGTTGTTTTAAAATCGCTTATCTATGAATAGGCGGCGCAGCGGTGGAGTGCACCTGGCGCTTGTGACGATAAATCACATCGGTTCGGCTTTTGTTAAGAAAAAAATCACTTGGTAATGAAAATTTATTGCACCCCTAGGCTCGGGTCAAGTGGTAAATCCAAGCCTGGGTTTACCTCTGATTAAAAAAATGGAACAAGCAGCATTATTAAAGCAAAGAGAAAGAGAGTAAAAAGGACAATAAAAAATTAAATCTTCAACGAAAAAAGCAACAATAGAAACAAAGAAAAAAAATAACGACCAAACAAAGATAAAACACTAAAAACAAAAATGCGTATACCAGTCTCTTCGAGGCTATTTCATCACAAATGTCCATAGTTCTTAGTTCTAATTTGAATTATGGTAATTCGCCCAGTTTTGTGCAATCATTTTTTTGCTGAATTAATTTCTTCTGATTTTTCTTTATCACACTTCGTAATTCTTCTGATATACGAAAAAAAAAATCTATGGCTACAATCAAGCATGTACATAGGACCTAATGTTGAAGGGGGAAATCATCTTGACATGGGACAAGTTTAAAAAGCAGAAAAATTATGAAGGAAATATACATTGGAGACAAAATCATGCAAGTCGTAAAATTCGTGGGCTACGTGCCTGAAGATTCCGTTTTTATTCCAATCTTCCCGATTAACATAGACAATTCAAACATAAAATTCGTTTGAACGGTAAATGGGCTGATACAAAAGATGTTTCTGTATCTTAAGCTCTAACACTTGAGTACATAATCTTATGAACTAGTTTACGAACTGTTCATCTGTGAAAGAGGAGCTGCGCCTCCCCCAGTAGTATTTTAACATACTGTCCTAGATTGTAATTGCAAGTTCACTTGCATAACATTCAAGGCAGATAGGAGGCCCTTGTGGGCTTTGGACCTCTTATTCCCCTTTGTAATTTCAGTCAACTTGTTGTTCAACTAACATTCAATCAAATTTTTTTATTAGTCTAGCAAACGTCTAAGTTTATAAATTGAATCAATTGCCTTGCCTGATGCTCATTGCAGAATCGCCCGATTTTGAATTTAGACACTTGTTTGCCTCTGATTCTAGGCGAAATTAACAGTCTCATGTTTCAATTCTTGCTTTCAACCTGCCTTAGACCATAG
This sequence comes from Artemia franciscana, assembly GCF_032884065.1. NCBI lineage: Eukaryota > Metazoa > Arthropoda > Branchiopoda > Anostraca > Artemiidae > Artemia > Artemia franciscana. The sequence continues at coordinate 21,871,410 of NC_088869.1, read as the reverse complement.
GTAAGCGTCCCCTGTTTACCTCTCATCTTCAGGCAATCTAATGGTCCTATCTCAATTCTAAATTTTGCATCAACCTGCCTGAAACTCTAGGCAGGCGTGACTTGCTAAAAAATAACAAACCGTGCATTGGTCCAATAAGAGAGGCACCCGCATAGGCGAATAAATAATATTTGCCTATTATAATAATTTTATAATAGTATAACCACTATAATTTCCACTATAATGGAAAATTTTTCATTATAATCGAAGAACCGAGCGTGTTGAACCTGAAAGAACCTTAACACAGCCATTCCATTTTAATTCAAAAATTCGAAATAAAATTAAATTATTCCAGAATCAATTATCGTGGTTAAATATAAAACGACCAAAACATATAAATGTTTATTTAAAAAAAAGAGCATTGACTTCCTGACAGGTGATTAGCTTTCGAGTATATTTATTGGTATGCCCTAAATTCAGACCCATGGTTGAGTCAACTATTGCATCTGAATCATGTTTCCTACCATCCTCATTAGGAATTGTGTTTAACTAAATTGGAAATATTTTATAGATGCCATAGAAAAAAAAAGAAAAAGTTCTAGGAATGGTATCGGAATGAAGACGTCAAAGTGGAATTAGGATTAGAATTGGAGTCGAACAAATTTTTGGCATGTTCCCATCACCAGTTACTTCAAGAGAGACACACGAACTCCAGTCAGTCAAATGCTTTAAAGCTAAAAATTTCAACGAACTAAAAAGCAGAATTGACTGATTCAATTAAAGGTTTCTGAATGGGTGATACGGGTACTGGACTAGCACTGGTCTACACGGTCTGAATATATAGTTAAAAAAATTCAACCCACTGTTTTCTCTAGATTCATTTCTTTGTTTCGTCTAGAGATACAATTCATAGAAATAATATCTTATCATCAGCTATGTGCAGATACGGGCGGGTTCAATTTATCCAAAGTGCATCTTTGCGGTAAACACCGATTAAGTAATAAATATTTCCAACTTCCGCCAGGTATCACAACAACCGCAATATCAACGGACAAAATATTCGTCAACTAAAATACATCAGTTTGACAAAGGCATTACAATGAAACCATGGATTTTGATTACACTACTTCTTCTATGCATTGCAGCTTCTACATCTTACCCGGTTGACAAGGTAGTATAAAACCCCACGTTTTCAAAGTAGAGTATGATTTTCAGTTCAACCCTGACTTTTCAGTTCCGAGAATGATTTATAAGAACTGCTAATTGTCCTTAGAATTATCCAGAAGATTAATTTCTCGAGAGCCTTGGCTATCGTATTTGCCACATCTGAGCACCAGGAAGTACAAACTACAGCTTAATGAATACACAGCCGCAGATGCTCAAAGATTTTCCGTTAAAAAGCATGTAGATTATAACTTTGGCTTAAATGATGCAACAGGCAAGAAGTTTCGTCCACTATAAACTGTGAACTTTTTGCCAAGTCCAGTCAAACTACATATTAACTTATCTGTAAGCTGTAATGACTGTACCAAGAAACACAATAGCTGACTTACAACCATAATTTTTGTGCGATAGGGTGCTTTGAACCATTCTTAGTGCGAAGGAGGAGGGAGGTTACTTCTACATAACCCTGAGCTTAAGAATGCTTTAGAATTTATTGTAGTTTAAATATAATTTATTATACTTTAAATATGAAGAATATTTAAATACTCTTTACGTTGTGGAGTAAAACAGGGGTCAGTTCTAAGCCCTTTTATATTTGATAACTCAATTAGAACAGCCACGCAGTACCTACCCCCATATATATGATTGACGGTATCGACATTAGCCACTTGTCGTATGCTGATATTTTGTTATTTTCAGAAAATTTAATATCAATACAGAGCGCAGTCAATATACTACACTCACATCTACGCGATATAGAATTAGAGATCGAACCTACTAAACAGAATTTTTAGTGGCAAACGATAATAATGATTTCCATCATAATTCAATTAAGATGGAATCGCTGAATAATTTTTAACAAAGATTCCATTAATTACCTTAGTTTGCCTTTTGGTCCGTCAATTAAAGCTACGCCTTAGTTGGCGTTATCGTCCGTATTGGGAAAACTTATGGCCTGCTAGTCCGGGTGAAAGGTCGTTTAGATAAAGCAACACTTAATATTATTTATAATTCAATGTTTGCACCTCATATATTATTCATTGTTTTATTTTTGAAGTTTTTAAGTAAAAGTGATGAAAAACGTACCCGCGTGTACTTTTTCCGGTTTTGTAAATATTTTCTTGAAATTTCACTAAGGTTATAAAAAAAAGCATATTATACGAAAATTTGAAACATTTGATATTACTGATAAAATGGATCAACAATACGACCGATTTCTTAGACGATCTTAGAAAATAGAATAAATTTTCCCCTTAATTGTCTTGTTTAATGGAAAAATAGTTTTTTCACCATTTAATAAAACAGCTATTTATGTGTTAAGTAATATAAATGTTAATGCGTTACGTTTCATGAGTGTTTTTAATGTTATGCACTAATGAGCTATCATAAGCTATTTATTATATATTTATGAGTTGTTATGAGTATTATGAGCTACTTATTATCGTCCTTTTCGTTAGAAGTTTAATTTTATATTTTTCGGTTTTCTTTTCATTTATTTCTTATACTCCTCTCTGTACATCCATGTATGCATAGAGATAATAAATAAATTATAATTAATATCATAATATTTAGACACAAAAAAAGTTCATCTGCCTTCTTGTCAACATTCCAAAAATAAATTCCCAAATAGCCTCCCTTTAATATTGGCGATACCATTATTAACCCCTAGGAGTTCCTCAAGACCTGAAAGCCCTGTTTCAGCCTCGTTGGTTTAGACTCCGTCATTTGACTCACCGCTTCTGTTCACAACTTCAGATATCGCACTAATTACAAGCTCTCAACAAGGATCGTTTTAACCGTTTCTTGCTTGCCTGGCTTTATAAAGTCTGTAGATCTTCATCAGGTAGCTCTAGCTTCCGTATAGAAAATTTCCACGGCGATGGAAAAAACATCACAAATAGGAAACACATTCAATATAATATATTGAATTGAATTAAAGACCAGAAACTAAGCTCTGAGGACGAATGACTACAACAATCAATATCCATAAATTCAACTAAACAACTCAAAATAGGTATACAATATTAAGTAAAACAAACATCGAAATCAATCTCTCTCGCCAAAAATAATATGTTTAATAAATAAAAATAAACAAAGAACACACAAATCATGGTACTCATCCCCTATCCCAACAAATTCTTCTTTAATCTTTTCTTAAATTGCTGTAGATGTTCAGCCGCTTAATACTCGCCGGAAGCACATTCCAAACACTCGGTCCCAATAGTGAATCGTAAATCCTGCCCGAGTACTCTGCCTATGCTCAATCACAAGGTTATCAAATTTTCTAGTACTTAACTCGTAAGCACCTATTACCCTTATAAAAATGAGAAAAAAAATCTAGGCATATTTCATTCCGACATTGGTCAACAAAAATTGCAGCCTGATAATCCTTGAGCTGTCTAAGATTCATCAGTTTTCTATAGAACGTCTCTGTATCATTAAAATCTTTCACACATTCTCCAATTATTTTATAGGTGTGCCAGGCTCGACACGTATCTGATACTTATCTGAAAAGGGTTTACGGCACCCATGCTTCAAATTTTTTAGTTCAGAAGACCTACTGAATATAGCTTTGCATTTAGAATCCATGAATATATCAAATACTTCTTCCAAAAATGATTAACTGTACCCTGTTTCAGCACATTCAGCTCGATTAATCTACTCAGCACATTGCTGCACTTAAAATCGAAGTATATCTAATACTTCTTCCAAAAAATAATTTATTGCACCTCTTTTTCAGTACCTTTAGCTCAACTAACCTACTGACCAAACTGCTGCACTTGCAATCAAGTGTATCTACAACTGATCTGGAAATACTTTATTGCACACCTACTTCAGTACCTGTAGCTCACAAAATCTATTGAATATATCGCTGCACCTAAAACATAAGTGTATCAAATACATCTTCCAAAAATCATTTACTGCACCCCTTTCAATATCTTTAGCTCAAAGACTACTATGCATAACTTTATCAAGTCACAGTCTCAACTACAAAAGTATAGTGGCCATATTTTCTTCTTATTTAAACGGAAGCCGTTCCAGCAGAACCTTTCAACAACTCATTCTGTTTTTCCACAATTACAGAAAATCAGAGATAAGCCCTTTGATTTTGGAAGAATGGTATACCACTTCTATACGCAGTCTTTTAAAGGAGAGGGTGTTAAAGTAAGAACCAGTAGGTTAAATCAGGCAAGGTTATGTCAAATCTTACGATTTTGCTATTCATTTGGTAAATACACTGTCAAAAACTTATAATATTGAAAAAAAGCAAATAGTTAATTGTTAACTTAGTACTTGGAAAACGATACAAATTGGTTATCTCTAAAAAGCTGGAATTAGCTCTGTTAGATTTTAACCACCCGGCTGCCCAAACCCTTGCAGAATAATGATGGAGGGGGTATTTTTCTAGAAGATGACCCTTTGGACTAATATGAGCGCATGGAAACCACCCTTCCCACGTGACCTTAGATTCTAAGATGTTTTATTCCTAATTTCAAATTATTTCTAATTGAGGTATGGCTTCTTTGATAAAGAGTTATGTGGAGTAGATCCTCATCTGTATAAACTTACTCTAAACAAACAGTGTATTTCAAAAAATTACGACTATTTATACTTAGTAAATAGAAATGAAGCAGTCTAAAGCCTCAGTTTAAGATACCTTTTCTTTTGTCGGTAATTTCAAATCATTTCAAACTGAAGTATGGTTTTGCTAGTCAGGAAAAAGGTTAATTGACTCCTACCCTTAATTATAAAAAAAGAAAATAAATTCCATCTGTTCATTTATTGAAGACGATCTAATTACAAGATGTTTCGTTTTTTCTTTAATCTAACCTTCCCTTCTTTCAGCGGCACTAATAATTCAAAACAAAAAACTACTTAATTGCACTTCGAAAATAGCAAAAAACACTTAATTTGTTAAAGGTCTGAACAACTTTTGCCTTTTTTGATTGAACTGGGATGGCCTCCTTAATATCTAATTATTTTCCAAAAATTATGTATATTATGTAAGTTCAGTTGATTTTCTGGTGCTTTATTTACAGCCGTTACAAAAGCCATGTGTTTTTTGACGGCTAACTTCCTAATATTCTTCATACAGTTAATTAGCCATAATGAAAGTAAACCAAAAGAAGGAGAATAGTGACAAATGAACTAGGCCCTCTTTGTTTCAGGAGGCCAAGTCTTTTATGTTTGACTCAATTAATATAAATTCTTTTTTCAGGAAAACTATGCAAAAACTGAAGTAGAAGTAACTACAATTGAAAAACCCCATAGCTCCAACTGGCTGGAAAGTTTACTACACAAATTAAGAAAATGGATCTTTACTCCTGGCCACCAAATGAATTATACCACGAGAAGACCATTGTACAATGACAACCCTAACAAAATTGGGGAAAACGTAACCCCTTTATTCTAGCGCTCTTATAGTATTTGTATGAATAAATCATTTATCCAGTTTTGTGAGAGAAAAATAACAAAAGAACCAATTAGTGTACCAAGGATACTTAAAAATCGTATCTTTGATTTTCTTTTTTTGTGACCCCAGATGCAAAATTTTAATTCAGAGGGAACACCTTTGGAGTGCCAAAAATAAGTAAATAATGGAAAACAAGAGAAATGAGAAGAAAACTCCTAAAAATATCGACCCCACTCGTACGTACCTGGGGGAGACGGACATGTGACTTTCACTTACTCTTTCACGAATTGACAGAGCAAAAATTATCAGGTATATGCAAAAATTGCATAAATATACACTTTCAAATAGAAAATTTACAATTTATCAGAATTTCCTATCCAAAAACGTCAAAACCCAAAAAAGACTATAAAGGCAAAACAAAAAAGTTTTGGGTATAATTTAAACCTTAGTAACACGATTCTTCTAGTTGAGATGTTTTAGGGACTTCAGACAGTATCATATCTAGAATATTAAACAGGAGGATGATGATAAAACCTTAAGAACATGCATTTGGCTTGAGAGATTCACAAACTAGAACTTGAACTTCTTTTGTTTTGCTGATCTATAAAAGCAAAGAAAAATACTCCCAGAAGGCACATTTGCCCCTTATATATTAGAAGACTTATATAAACCCAAGCATACATTACTAAAAAAATTAGGTTAGAGCTAGGCCAGGGATAGGAGTACCCCCTGGATCCAACAACCAGCTCCTATCGCGTCCAAGCAGCAGGTCCGCCCCTGACGATTGGAGGAGCTTCTAAAAGCCGAAAATAAGAAAGCAGTTGAAATAAAAGAATTTCAGGTAGCAATACAAAATGAAGAAATAAGAGGACCTTACAAAAAGATAAATTAAGTAGTAAATGTACATACTCATTAGCCCATTAAAAACATAAAATGAATTTTGGCTTGTATCTGAACTCTTAAAAGACGAATATTCTATTATCAGATACTACCAAGCAAGGTACACAGGTCGGAGCAGGAATGGGCACACACACAATCTAATAAGCTTTATAATTTATCACATAATATCATAAACATTGCCAGCTATGATGAACTTAGAATTTCCTGAAAGTTAATTTTGTGCACATATCGAAAATGAGCAAAGCTTTAAATTTTCGTTTGTATGTAGAATGAGTAGCCTGTTGCATACTCAAGTATATGAAATAGAGTAGTGGGTCCAGGGACGGACTTAAATCTTTGCTACCCCCTGGCCCAAGCGTTTTGGCACTCCTAGGCCAAAGTGATTTTTTCCAGGGAGGCCCGAAGATTTACGGAGAAAACCCTGAAAATTCAAGATAGTGGAAGCCCTGAACAGAAGGCAACTAATGAGTGATGAGCCAAAAATAATGTAAGAGAGAGAGGATACCGAGTTCTCAACTGCCCCTCTTGGGAGACAGCTGATAAATTATAAGCGGCTACGGAATTCCTGTATTATTTTAAAATCGCTGTTCTGTGGATAGGCAGCGCAGCTGCGAAGTGCACTCGGCCCTTTGACGATTTTGGCACCCCTAGGCCCAATCACTTTGGCGCTCCTAAGCCAAAGCAATTTTTTCCGAGGAGACCCGAAGATCTACGGGGAAATCCCTAAAAATTCGGGATAGTGGAAGCCCTAAACAGAAGTCAACTGAGGAGTGATGAGCCAGAAGTAATGCAAGAGAGAGGGAATACCGAGCTCCCAGCTGCCATTCTTGGGAGACATCTGACAAATTATAAGCGGCTACGAAATACCTGTATTGTCTTAAAATTACTGTCCTGTGAATAGGCAGCGCAGCAGCGAAGTGCACCCGGCCCTTTGACAATAAATCACACCAGTGCAGTTTTTGACAAGAAAAAATCGCAGTTTTTGACAAGAAAAAAATCGCAGTTTTTTGCAACCCTCGGCATTGTGCGCCCCCGGGCCTGGGCCTATGCGTAAATTCTGGCATCAGTGGGTCATAACAAGTTAAGCAACAATAACTAAAAGTTTCAGAGGCATAAAAAGAAGAGGTCCAACTCTTCAAAGTACGCTAAACAAAACATGGGCAACTAACCTTATCAATGCCATCTGGGAGCTCAACCTCTTCTACTTTCCCTTTGAGAATAGTGACTAAATGACTCAAATGATTATCAGCAACAATTTGACGAGCGTGGTCAACAATATTTGACATATCAATACCAAGCACTTTTGCAGCCCCTGCTTTTGCAGCAAACATTGATAATATACCAGTTCCACAGCCAACGTCTAATACAATCTTGTCCTGAATAAGTGAAAGGAATCTAAATCAATATTTCTTACTTCGAAAAAATACAAATCTTCTTATTTTAAAATCCAGTTTTGTGCTGTCTGCACAGCCTTATTTTAGTTATTAACTCCTTAAATTCCTTTAAGGTAAACAGGAAAGATTAACGATGATGATTTCTTGTTCAGTTCCAAATTTGTGTCTTATGACAGATGGCAATCATTAAAAATTTCGGTTTTTAAATAGTTTTTTTTTTCAAAATATTTAGAGTAGTTCAAAAAGTACAAAACGATTATAATATTAGAAATTTAACTTTTAGGTATCCTCATGAAAGATCAGAGAAAACGTTTTTTTTTACGATAGTGAATGGTATATAGAAACAGTTATACCCCCAGTTAAATAAACCCTGACTTTAGTTGCTTATATAGACTATAAGTAAAAAAACCAGTTCCAGTCAGCGGCTTAATTCGTGGATATGTAGAGAAGTGGGGAGGGAGGTGGGCAAAATGTTATAAAAATCTAAGGGGGAAAATCTGCAAGTTAATTGTTTTCTTTCATGGGCAGTAACCAAACTTTTAACCAAAACTTAATTTTTCAGAGAGAAGATGCCCCAGATAAGTCACAGGGGATTGAGGAAACTTAAAACGAACAGAAATTACTCCGTATACGAAAGGGGCTTTTCCTCCTCAACGCCTCCCTCTTTACGCTAAAGTTTGACTCTTTTTCTTAACTCTCATTTTTAAAACAGTAAGAAACTTTAGCGTAAAGAGCGGGGCGTTGAGGAGGAAAAGCCCCTTTCATGTACGGAGTAATTTCTGTTCGTTTTAAGTTTTAATGTTGCTCCTTACTTTCATTTAAAAAAACTTGTTTTTCTTTATTTAATTTCTGGATGTTTTTTGTATTAATGCATGTTTTGATCTTGGCTCTCCGCATATAAATAATTAAAACGAAATTTGCATATTAATTAATTGCAATTAATCGGAAGATTTTGAGAAAAGAGGAGCGAGGGAGGAGGCCTAGTTGCCCTCCAATTATCCGACTACTTAAGAAGGCAACTAGAACTTTTAATATTTTACAAACATTTTCATTGGTAAAAAATATACGTAACTTACGAATTAACTTATGTGACGAATTTCTATATTCGTATGTTTTTATTGCGTATATGAGGGGGTTCTACCCTCGTCAATACCTCGCTCTTTACACTACAGCTTAAATTTTGTCCCAATTCCTTAAGAATGACCTCTGAATCCCAAAGGCCGTAGAATAAATAGTTGAAATTACTAAAAATACTTTAGCGTAAAGATTGAGGTATAACGAGGAGGTAAACCCCTCATATGCGTAATAATTTTTGTTCGTTTTAAGTTTTAATGCTGCTCCTTACTTTCAGTAGAAAAAACTTTTCATATTTATTTTTCCATTGTTTTTTTCAAATAATGCTAGAAAATCCTGCGCCCCCTTCATTGAAATTTTCTCCCCCCCCCATGAGAAGTTCCTCCATGGAAATATCTTCCCGTGTAACCCCCCCCTCAACTCTCCCCCCTAAACCAAAAAATCCCCTGAAAACGTCTGTACACTTCCCAGTAACCATTACCTTCCCCTTCCCTCCCCAAACACATCATTGTATGTACTTTTATGAACCATGAAGTAAATGAGTTTAGTTAAATGAAGCTTTAAAACAAATGTTAGAAATATTTTATCTTCAATAAGAGGAGAAGCATCGCCGTTATTCAGGCTTAGTGCAAGTGAAGGGAGATGCGATATCAATTCATACACGCAGTCACTACCCATATTTATCTGAAGGCACATGGGCAGTTGAGACAATTGGGGCACTGAAATGTGCTCTTTACCACCCCCTACATAGTAACCCACTGTCACGCCTTCATATTAGGTGGTATACAATTACACATCACTAACCATAATTTCATAGAAAATAAAGCGAATTAGCTTATTAAATTATGCATTAAGATAAATGTCCATATTAACCATTTAGGTTGAATGAAGTACACAACTTTTCAGAAATAAATGCACCAATGTGCAGCATTTCTAACTTGGAAGCTCAATATCGTGTTTTAATACTTTTAAATCAATTGTCTATCTCAGAATTGTCAATCAATAGCAACTTTGCACCCTTTTGGGCAAAACCGTAGTTTGGTAATTAATACCAGAAATGGCAAAAAAAAACACCACTTTCCTGTAGCACAATTCTTTTGGCCACTTAAAAAGGGGATTGGAACTTTTAATTTCCAGTCAAATCAGCCCTTATCTGATCTTCTAGGCTCATTGGTTTGATACAATTACCCCAGAGGAAGAGAAAAATACAACACCAAATCAACATGCCACTATACAAAAAGTTGGGTAGCATAGTAGTAATGCTACCTGGTAGTTTTCCTGGCCTAGGGAAATTTGTAGGCAGATTTTGTCTCAAAATACCATTTTTACATATAAAAATAGTTTTTGCTCAAAGAATAGCTGTCAAAACATATGTTGTGCTGCTGAAGTGTCAGCAGCTTTTGGAATTCTGGCAACTTCTGCTACTAGCAGCTTTAGAACTTTTTCCAAACCTGTAAACATGCATCTGTGATGCTTCTTCTGGGAAAAACAAAACAAAATTCCATATTTTTGCAGATTAAAGCTTGAAACTCTAAATTTCAGTTCCCTGATATGCTGAATCTAATGGTGTGATTTTCATTAAGATCCTTTTCCTTTTTTGGGGTCCCCCTCCCCAATTCTTCTTTTTAACGTTTTTGGTACTTTTGGTCGAAGTCTTTTATTACTTATAGTTTGTTACCTTGAACTGTTGATGCTTGCGTTTGCTGTCTGCAATTATATTTACAATAGTTTTATAGCAGTTTCCAGAACTTTTTAGGATTTCTTCAAATGTGGACCCGGTTTTAGCCTTTATCGAAAATACATCTGTAGTATTAATTGCCTAAGTGTGCTGGTCAGTAAGTCTTTTTCTTCTACATAAAATATTTATTTTCTTACTATTTTTATTTTTTTCAGATCCTGGAAATTAATTATGGAGAAATTCAGTACCGTACAACGCACGGTATATAACGTGAAACGGTATACGTACAACGTACAGTATACGTACGCGATAGAAAATCAATTTCCATTACCTTGACTTTATGATACTAAAATTTCATGCATATAACTGTTTTATTTAAAATTGAAATGGGTCATTGACTTATGGCCCACCCTGTATAAGGTGTCTTTTTAGGGTTCTTTAGGTTGCTATATCTGCCTCTCACACAATAGATTTCCACTTCAGATCCAAATGGAATACTTTTTAGATTCTGTCAACAGTTTGCTTTTGTGTCAAGAAAGACAACCTTTTTCTTGGGGGGGGGAATATTTTAGGCTAGAGTTGTCACAAACAACTGAAAAGTTATAGCCACGATATATAAAGCATATTTCAAACCATTAATTCTTTTTTATACCTATTTCCAGACAGACATTGCTACTATTAGTAATATAGTTGACATAGGACAGGCTTAAATATTCTCTGGCAATGTAATACTCTAACCAAACAATACAAACCTGAATAACAAGTTTAAAAGTCTAAAATAGTTTAAAAAAAGATTGATCAGTATTTGCAACAGTGTTAATAGTATGTGCAGTATTTACATTTAGATACCTAAATAACAAATTTAAAAGGAGTTTAAAAGTGACATACCTTGAAAAGACAATATAAAAACCTAAACAAGTTTTAAAGTGACATACCTTGGAAAAGGTGCTGGAATTGTTAATTACTCACGTCTTAGGGAGCATCATCGTTGTGAAATGCACCACAACCGTTAAAAAAACAAACTCTAGCCATACAAACTGTGTTTTGAAAAAACTGCCAAATTTGGATGAATCATCATTTGAAGCTGATTTAGGAATGGAAACTATAATTTCAATTAATCTTAATTATATAAATTTACATAAACAAATTTGTGGAAATGCTGAGAAGTAGCCGGAAACCCCTCACATGGAGGTGTATCAAAACAAAAAAAGGACCATTAGAATCACCATAGCCAAAAATTCCTAATCTAAGAATTACAGTAATAACAATAAAAACCTAAACAACAAGTTTACAAGTGACATACCTTGAAAAGGTGCTTATTGTGGTAAATTGAATTCCTATAAGTTAAGGTTCTAACTTCGTCTTTGAGCATTTCCTCATGGATACCAAAGTGAGCATAGCTGTCAAAATAATAATCTTTTGATGTCATTTCAGCTGCATTATCAGGTATAAGTTTGTCAGCAGGGGGAGCAGAGGTATCCATCATGTTGCTGCACAATCACTAAAAAAAATAAATAAGTGATTACCAGATTTCAAAATACGTTTGAGTAGTTCAAATTTAGGGCAAAACTCAAAAAGGGACTTTTGGTCCAAAATGTCTTCTATTTATCCATAGGAAAGAACCATCTTTGGGATCGTTCAGTTCAGACAAATCTTATGGATACACCCCCTTGTCTTTTGCATAAAATAATCTGACAAAAATGCCTATTTGCTTGACAAACTAATAGTACTATGCTAAGAGGCTTTAAAGCTGTTTCTGGCAGCTCTGGAAAGATATCTTCGTTTTGAGTCCATAAAATGAATGGGTCTCCAATATGAAAACATTAACCTTTTAGTGTCTCATTAACTTCTTGTCAGGATTGCCACTTGCCATAGGTTGTCCTTTTCTCTGGTAGTAACATTTTTAAGAAAACCTAGTACTATTGCAGCATTGATTCCTTAAAAAAGAGCAATTTTTCTATTGAAAGGGCAATAAATCATCTGTGGCAACAAATATTACCAACATTTTTCTTTTCTTTATGGTTATTTTCTTCCATTTTCCTGTTCCAAAAATACATTTTTATGTTTATACAGAATCTCCTCAAACTTCCTGGTCATGCATACTAGTTATTAGAAATATTTCAAAAATAAAATAATTTTCAGTATGAAATTATGCTGTCAGTTCAAAAATATTAGTGTTTAAGCAAAGCATATAGTTGATTTGGAAGGGGGCAGTTTTCCTCTCCAGACTGTGCTTTCCCCTCCCCCTATCCTTATGTTGAGAAGCCATCTTAAACAAAAGCATGACAGACGAAAAATGCATGGGAAAATGACATTTATTACTGCCAGTTTTAATTACCTCAGAGAAACAGCCTTTTAAGATTAATTATTTCCTAGCCAATGTGTTTGAAAGATTTTCAAAAGAAAAATGAATGGTTTAAGGTATTTCACATATTTGGTGCTTGGTTCTAGAAAATATTGTTTTAGGTCCTCCACCAAATTCATTCTTGAGTAAATAATAATGTGAATTTCAAAGAAATTTAGATTCTTTGCCACATAATACCTTCTTTAAGTATTCTCTTCTCTTAAATAGGTTTTCAAAGGGATGCAAATATAAGAATATTTGCACTTTTTGACAACTTATAGCAGAAAATACTCTCCAACGCATGCACTTACTCTATCATAGAAATTGTTAATACTTTAAACTGTATTTTTAAAGAGTATTAAATAAAAAAAAAACAAGTTTTTTTTAACTGAAAGTAAGGAGCGACATTAAAACTTAAAACGCACAGAAATTACTTCGTATATGAAAGAGGCTGCTTCCTCATCAACGCCCCGTTCTTTACGCTAAAGTTTGACTCTTTCTCTCAATTCTTCTTTTTAAAACAGTAAAAAACTTTAGCGTAAAGAGCGGGGCGTTGATGAGGAAGCAGCCTCTTTCATATACGAAGTAATTTCTGTGCGTTTTAAGTTTTAATGTCGCTCCTTACTTTCAGTTAAAAAAACTTGTTTTTTTTTATTTAATTTCTGAACGTTTTTGAATCAATGCATGTTTTGATTTTGGCTCTCCGCAGAGGAATAATCAAAACGAAATTTGCATTTTTTTTTTTTTTTTGGCTTAATGGCTTTCTCATAATTTTGATCGAATGATTTTGAGAAAAAAAGAGCGGGGGACGAAATCTAGTTGCCCCCCGATTTTTTGGTTAATTAAAAACGCAACTAGAACTTTTAATTTTTTACGAATATTTTTATTGGTAAAAGATTTACGTAACTTATAAATTAGCTTACGTAAAGAACTTTTGTATTCTCATGTTTTTATTACATATATGAGGGGATTCGCCCCATCGTCAGTACCTCGCTCTTTACACTAATGCTTAAATTTTATCCAAATTCATTAAGAATGACCCCCTGAATCACAAAAGCCGTAGAATAAGTAGTTGAAATTACTGAAAATACTTTAGCGTAAAGAGCGAGGTATTAGAAGGAGGTGAGCCCCTCATATGGGTAATAATTTCTGTTTGTTTTAAGTTTTATTGCTGTTCCTTACTTCCAGCTGAAAAAGCTTTTTCACTTTTATTTTTAATTGTTTTTTTTTAAATAATGCTAGTAGCCTATATCCTGCTCTCCCTTCATGGAAATTTTCTTCTCCCATTACAAATTCTCTAAGGAAAGTTCCCCCAGCATATCCCCCTCTTCTCAACCCCTCCCCCAAACCAAAAAAATCCTCCTGAAAACGCCTGTATACTTCCCAATAACCATTACTATATGTAAGCACAGGTCAAAGTTTGTAACTTGTTGCCCCTCCCACGGGGACTGTGGGGGAGTAAGTCGTCCCCAAATACATAGATATAAGGTTTTTCGACTACGCTGAATAAAATGGCAATCTCAGAATTTTGATCCGTTGACTTTGGGAAAATAATTAGCGTGGGAGGGGGGCTAGGTGCCCGCCAATTTTTTTGGTCACTTAAAAAGGGCACTAGAACTTTTCATTTCCGTTAGAATGAGCCCTCTTGCAACATTCTAGGACAACTGGATCGATACGATCACCCCTGGGAAAAAGAAAAAAAAACACAAAAAACGAAAAAACAAATAAACACGCATCTGTGATCTGCCTTCTGGCAAAAAATGCAAAATTCCACATTTTTGTAGATAGGAGCTTGAAACTTCTACAGTAGGGTTCTCTGATACGCTGAATCTGATGGTGTGATTTTCGTTAAGATTCTATGACTTTTAGGGGGCGTTTCCCCCTATTTTCTAAAATAACGCAAATTTTCTCAGGCTCGTAACTTTTGATGGGTAAGACTAAACTTGATGAAACTTATATATTTAAAACTAGCATTAAAATGCGATTCTTTTGATGTAGCTATTGGTATCAAAATTCCATTTTTTAGAGTTTTGGCTACTATTGAGCCGGGTCGCTCCTTACTACAGTTTGTTACCACGAACTGTTTGACAAGTAGACGTATTTTTGATTATGTAGGCACATTTTTAGGGTCCATTCACAAAGAAGAAGGAGTAGTGACTTCCTCAACTATAATTACACAATCTACGAATACTAATTTAATTTCTTAGTCAAGCCCCTCCCCCCCCAGAAGCTCTGGATCTTCAAATATTTCAAAGGTGTAATATGAAAATGCACCTTTGCCTCCACCCCCCTCCTCCTCCCAGGGATTTATATAAATTGGCACTACTGTGTATATGTAAATTGTCAAAAAAGAAAAATCCTATCAAAAAGCTCTATGTCACTCTGAACAATAGACTAGCACTTTCTCTTCAAAAGATTATAGGACATTTACAGCAGAGTTGTTAACACTGCTGTAGCATCTTCCATTTTTGAAATGTGTTTTATCCAAAAACGCCTGGAACCAGCTTTCCTCACTGGATTCTACCATAGCTTAAGCATAAAAGACTTCAGCAGTACAAAGGTAAGTTGGAGTGGCTCTCTTGTGTTTTTATTCACCATTACTTAATGTATCTGACAGTAATGATGTCAAAGATTGAGGCATCAGAGAATGACCCCTAGATGACAACCTTTTAAATATTAAAGGATCCAGAGAAGCTGCCTTTTGGAAAAGATTAATTTCAAAATGAAGGCTTGTCATAAAATATTTTTTTAGCTCTATGACTGTGAATTATTTGATGGGTGCAATAATGGGACTATCACCAGCTCATCCATAATCCATCCAGCTAAATACAGAACATCCATACAATAACAAGTACCTGGCAAGGCATTCCTGATCCCAGATGAATATTTAACATGTATAGGTTAGTATGGTAATCATAGCGTCACTGTTAGCTAGCAGCATAAATTCCATAAAAACAGTTAAATTACAGTTCCCCTGCATAAATGTGCAGATTACTTCCCATGTAATGTAGGATACAGAGGCCCCACCAAAAGAACCAGGATATACAGTAATAAATGACTTGTTTTGTATCCTGCTTTGCCTGGATAGTATCTGATGCAACTTTGCTGCTCAATTGACTCAATAATGTACAATAAGAAATAAGTCATATTAAAGGAACTAAACTGTCCCTTTACCATCCTAACATTTACACAAATACCTACTCTCATCTCACTTCTAGGCCCTAATTCTGCCTAGCTGAAACAATGTAGCAGCAATATTTGACATGTTTGACCCACTGAGTTCCATCATTTTACTTTATGTTCCTATTCTAAAAATTGTATGAGGTGTAACCACACTTTTTCACAATTTCAAAATACTATTTTGTAGTTTCAGAATTTTCGAATATCTCAATTCACATATCACCTAAATAAAATTGGAAACAGAAGAAAAACAGGTAGAAAAAAAACGCACAAACAGGACAAAAAGATATTATAAAAACAGAAACAGAACAAGCAAATAAACAAGAGCTGAGAGCTCAAATGGCATTTGTGACAAGGCGAGAAGAGCTAAGAGCCAAGAGATCATGTGGTATGAGCTCTAACAAAATTCTATGAATCAATAGATTGATTAAAAAAGGAAAATAAGAGGCTTAATGCAGGTCAGGATTTAAAATCAGAGCTCTGAGTCACAATGTCCTTCTAAATATCAAAATTCATTAAGATCCGATCACCCACTCGTAATTTATAAATACCTAATTTTTTCTAATTTTTCCTCTCCCTTTAGCCCAGATGGTCGAACCTGGGAAACGACTTTATCAAGTCAAATTGTGCAGCTCCCTGACACGCCAACCAATTTTAATTGTCCTAGCACGTCCAGAAGCACCAAACTCGCCAAATCACTGAACCCCCCCCCCAGCTCCCCCAAACAGAGCGAATTTAGTACGATTCTATCAATCATGTATCAAGGACATTTGTTTATTCTATCCACCAGGCTTCATCCCGATTCCTCCACTCCAAGTGTTTTTCCAAGATTTCCCCCTCCAACTCCCCCCAATGTCAAAAGATCTGGTCAAGATTTGAAATAAGAGCTCTGAGACATGAATTCCTTCTAAAATTCAAATTTCATTAAAATCCGATCATCTATTTGTAAGATAAAAATACCCCAATTTTCACGTTTTCCAAGAATTCCGGTTTCCCCCTCCAACTCCCCCCAATGTCACAGGATCTGGTCGAGATTGAAAATCAGAACTTTAAAGCACAAGATCCTTCTAAACCTCAAGTTTCATTAAGATCTGGTCACCCTTTTGTAAGTTACAAATACCTCAATTTTCAAAATTACCCCCCCCCCAATTCCACCAAAGAGAGCAGATCCAATCCGGTTATGTCAGTCACGTATCTTAGACAGGTTTCTATTCTTCCCATCCAGTTTCATCCTGATCTCACTGCTTTAAGTATTTTCTAAGATTTCTGGTCCCCCCAACTGCCCCCCCCCCAATTACGCTTGATCCGATTGAGATTTAAAATAAGAGATCTGAGTTACGAGGTCCTTCTAAATATGAAGTTTCATGAAGATCTGATCACTCCTTCATAAGTTAAATACATCATTTTTTCTTATTTTTCAGAATTAACCCCCCCCCCAATAGAGCGGATCTGTTCCAATTATATAAATCACGTAGGTAAGACTTCTGCCCTTATTTTTCCCACCAAGTTTCATCCCGATCCCTCCAATCTAAGCATTTTCCATGATTTTAGGTTCCCCCACCCCAAACTTCCCCCAATGTCACCAGATCCAGTCTGGATTTAAAATAAGAGCTTTGATTCACAATATCCTTCTAAATATCAAATTTCATTGAGATCTGATCACCCATTTGTAAGTTAAGAATACCTCATTTTTTCTAATTTTTCGGAATTAACCCCTCCCCCAACTACCCCAAAGAGAGCGGATCCGTTCCAGTTATGTCAATCATGTATCTAGGACTCGTGATTATTTTTCCCACCAAGTTCCATCCCAATCCCTCCACTCAAAGTGTTTTCCAAGTTTTAGGTTTCCCCTCCCAACTCCCCCCCCCCAATGTCACCAGATCCAGTCGGGTTTAAAATAAGAGCTCTGAGCCACAATATCCTTCTAAATATCAGATTTCATTGAGATCCAATCACCCGTTTGTAAGTTAAAAATACCTCATTTTTTCTAATTTTTCAGAATTACCCCCCCCCCTCGCCAACTACCCCAAAGAGAGCGGATCCATTCCAATTATGTCAATGATGTATCTGGAACTTGTGCTTATTTTTCCCATCAAGTTTCATCCTAATCCCTCCACTCTGTTTTCCAAGATTTTAGGTTTCCCCATCCCATATCCCCCCTCATGTCACCAGATCCAGTCGGGATTTAAAATAACAGTTCTGAGACACAATATCCTTCCAAACATCAAATTTCATTAAGATCTGATCTGATCAACAGTTCTTAAGTTGAAAATACTTCAATTTTTCTATTTTTTCCGAATTAACTGGCCCCCAACCCTCCCCCCCCCCAGATGGTCAAATTGGGAAAACGACTATGTCTAATTTAAGCTGGAACCATCCCTGATACGCCTGCCAAATTTCATCGTCCTAGCTTACCTGGAAGTGCCTAAAGTAGCAAAACCAACAGACAGACAGACAGACAGACTAATTGGCAATTGCTATATGTCACTTGGTTAATACCAAGTGCCATAAAAACAGATCATCTGTTGTTTTCTTGTATGGACAGAACAGAAAGAGGTACTTTGACAATAGAACAGAAAACCGAAACAGTGCCCAAGCTTAGTCCAGACATCTAAATATGTTTCTCATTGTAACTTTTTCCTGAGCTTCTACAACAATTTTTTTTTACAAAGGGGTGGTGACATTTTAACGACTTGGCAGATACATTTCCACACTCAAATCAGAGCTCTACTTGATACAAAACCATTCCAAAAAGGTAGGGGAGAGTGGTATATACAGGAACACAGTATATAGTGGGTCAAGCCACCTTTCTATCATCAAGCATTCACTAAAAAATTGGTAGAGGCCATGTAGCAGTTAATTTATTGTTCAGCCATTCAGAGCAATTATTTTGTCAGTTATAATTTTTGTTTTAGAGCAAAACCTCCCTCAAAGTTTGAGCACTACCCTCCAAAGATATTTTGCCATTAGATTTTCTGTGTTTATCCTTTTTTGGTTCAGCAGAATTTAGTACTTTTGGTATCAAGTAAAAGCCAAATCATCTGGTCATAATCTATAGCCATTTTGTGGTAAAATATTGAGAAGATAAAAATTAAAATCAACTTTGTAGATGAGCATCATCTGGTATACAATGGGGCAGGAAAATATGGTGGACACTGTGACATGTCCCAGTATGTATCAAATAACAACCATCTACAAAATTGACAGTCATTTTTCTTTTAGAGATAATTCTCTTCAAGAAGGTTAAAGTGCATCCAAGTTGTCAAAACAAGCATAGATACAATGTCTCAGGAACAGTACAGGGTAAAGTTTCAGATTTTCAGATAAACTTGATTGGGAATGTTAAACTAAACCAAAGTCACTATGCCCACCCAAGTTTGTCATAAATGTGTATTCATAACATCTTAGTAATGGATGAAGGTATAAAGTTGAAACTTTCAGGGCATACTAAGGGGGATTTATAATTAAATGTGAAAGGTTCCATATTTATATTAAATGTGGTGTTCACAACTAGCAAAGAAGCTCAGCTGTGTGAATACCTTGTAGAAACAACTATAGAACCTCATACTATCAGGACATACCTCATAGAATCTGTTATAGTTTGACAAGAAAAAAAAACAAAAACACATGGATCCTTGCTTACAACTTTAAATTAGCAAACAACCAGATAATCTCTCAGAACTGGAGAAATGCCAAAGAAGCAGGGATAAAGTGGCTTACAGACCTTTGAGCTCAAAATCTACAAATGTTGTAATGCAATCCTGAACCAACAAGCTTTGGTCAAGCTATGAGCTTTAACAAGGTCAACTTTGGACAGTTCTTCTCAAACCTGAAGTGAGTCCTGGTAAAGCTTCCTTACCACGAGTGATAGACCTGCCCTTTTTAATCCTGAGATCAGCATTCTATGCCAGCCTAAAGATCCTGAGGCTAGGGTAAAAATGAATAAGCTTGGAGCTCATCCACACTTCTTTCAAATTAAAAAAAAAGCTACTAATGAATAAGTACAACCATTCCTATAACAAAGCCAGATGTTACCCAATGTTGTAATGGATGTAGAAATGAACTTCAAAACCTCTGACTGATACACCCATCAAACAACAGCTTGATAAAGAAGAAAAGCAAAGATCATCAAAGTAGTTGATCAGTTTCTGAAGGAAAAACAACTACACAGAAAAGAAACTCTTCATAGAAACAGACAGTGAAGGAAAAATAGTTCTGGACAACAAAAGTGGCAATCCTTTGAAAGCTGGTTCTTCTGATTAGGAGGATGTGACTTAATAAGTCTTTAGCTACATCAACAGTGGTGACTAAAAAGTTAGTATGACTAAAAAGAGAGTTTTTCCCTGGTTGTATTGAGAGAATGGTGAGTAGTGTCAAAACAACTGTCATATGTATGGCAAGAATTCAAAAATGAAAGTGGTCATTAAAAGAGAACTCTATCCTTAATTCCAGAATAGATGTGCTCAAGAAATTATCATCCCCTGTTCTTGTCCTAGTGCAGCTTCCAGGGTATCTTTATATTTCAAGCCCAACAACTGGTGGTTAATTAAGGGTGAAAGTGCGCTTGAATTTAGTTGTTTAAAATCAATTCTTTAATAATACAAGTGATTCTTACCCTTTTTTGGGTAATAAATAAATGGTTTGGGTCCAAAGCCCACTATCTACCATCCCATGTCCCTGTATGTATTACACCTGATATTTAGTAGGACAACTGGTACATGCAGTGAAAGCCTCTTTTTCATTAGTTCAAAAGAAAAAACCTAAATAAATCTCATTCTATTCCCCTGATAATGGACTTTCAATTAAGCTATAGACCAGTTCTTTAGTCAACCATATGAGAAGATTTTCTTTTTGTATTTAAAAAAAAAATAGTGAGATATACCACTATCCTCTACTTTTAAAATTACCTTGAATGATATATACATATTTTTGAATTCCCTCTGAACAGAGCTATCAAGACATTGAATTTTCACAGAATATAGCAGCTGAGGGTGAACAACATAGTCAAAGGCACAAGAAACATCATGTGCCATCAGAATATTGTAATTTCTCTCCATTTCAATGATAATAATCAAAACTATAGAGTTGATACATTTACATCTTTGACCATCCTTAAAAACAAATGATTGTCTGGGGTAAAGCATACATCATTTAAGTCATTAACTAGCAGCTCTAGTAGCTTACCCAATACTGAGGATATAGTTATGGACCTAAATGAACTATAATATTTGCTGCCTTTTCCTCTTGTGACAACTAGAGAAGCAAGCCAATAGAAAAACTTCAGGTACAGCACCAAAATAGAAAATCATCTGGTAGAGTAGCTGATGGTGTTATTTGCTTGCCATTTGCACTTTTAGGTGTAACTCACTTAACTGATCAACACCTTAATAGCATTCCTAATTTCTGATATAACAATAAAAGACCCAATCTCTGATTAAATACCACATAAAGAATCATGAAGCAAAGACTGAAATTGCTTTTCCATGACTGTGTCAGGAGGAGAAAACTCACTGGTGACATGCCTGATCTGGTCTTTTTCACTTGAAAGCTTACAGTTGGAAGAATATGCTAAGGGTTTAAGCTCAAAACCCAAAGTTAGAAGATAGTTATCTAAGTTGCATAAGACCTGGCATAATATGTAACTTGTAATCTGGCAATTGACCATGGTAACAGGTTTGGACAAAACTTTGTGGGTTTACTCCTTTGACACTAGACCTTCTGAGAAAAACCAAGTCTATTGACTAGAGGTTTACTATCCCTATATCTAACAAATATCATCAGGATAGGCTAGCTTAGCAGGATATACTGAGCCTTTTCCAGAGAATATTTTTCTGTATTTCCTGTCTAATTAGTATGTTGCTGAGAATAGTTAGTAAAAAAAAACAAAAAACAATTTGTTGACTAACACCTTTGTATTTTAAGATGAACTACAGTATTTATTTCACTTATATAGGGTATATTTTTTCTCTATGTGGTTTAGCTAGGCTATGCTTAAATTTGGGTTTTTTTTTTTTTTTTTTTGATGTGTTATGTGACCAAAGCAGAATAGAGACATGATGTACAGGCAAATGTAAATGATTTAAGCAAGAACATTGTACAACATCCTTACAGGCTATAATCCATAAACATTTTAAGTATTGGCATGGGCTGTGTCAAAATTTCATTTGTGTGATTTTAAGTGATGTAGCTTTACTTAAAAGCTAAGTAACTTTTACCCAAGATTTAAGAGGATTGCATATAACAAGCAGTTAATTAACCTGTTCAGTCAACTGAAAAACAACAAGCCAATATCTTCAATAGCCTACACAAACTAAGACAAGATTCAAAATAAACCTTCTTATTATAGCAATAAACTTGACCTGATAATCTAATAGCATTTTGAATATTTATTCCTAATGTTTTGATGGATTTTCTATTTCTTGAGGTTCTGTTTTTGAATCATGAAGATTATAAAAGGTGAGTGCTATTTGAAGAGGGAAGGGATAGAGCTAGTTACTTTAAATAGCCTACCTTCCAAAAAATCATTAAAACTTTTGCTTAATCCATCAAGAGTGTAATTCACTTAATTCAACTAGCCTAGCCTAATTTCTGAAATAGACAAAAGTCCATCATCTAAGATTTTACCAGAAAAAGTACTGGGCCATTTAAAATACAAAGACTATGAAAGGTCAGAACCCTTTGGAGATGGGAAGAGTGGATGAAAATAACATACTTCAAAAAAAAATCTTCCTAGGGAATTAGTAAGGATCTGGATCTGCAATTTCTTTTTTCACCTAGCCAAGCTACTTTCCAATATCATCAAGAGCACTTAATCTAGAATTTTATTCGTTTTAACATAATTAACGTAACTCAAATTAGGCCAGTCTAGGCTACCTAAGAGGTGTATATGACTGAATTGCAATTTGCAAATAGATTTATATCTATTTGCCAAACTGTCTATTCTAAACGAAAATCAGTCACAAACCCAGTATTGTAGACGTATTTCATGCCATAAAGCCCAAATGGTCGATAAATTTTGCAGTAACTAACCTTTTAGCACGTGAGTAGATGTTGCGGCACTTTGATGGTGCTGTTTTGAAGAATTTTGAATGAAAGTGACAAAAAATATTCGGAGATTGGAATTTTTCTAAACTGCCATCTGTCAGAATCATCTCGAAGGTTTAAGTGGAAATAGCCATGTATTTTGGATTTTTCCATACTTCTTCTTCGCTAGAAAGCCCTTAGACTTTATTGTTCGAAGTCCTTCTATCTTCAAAGTTTGTTGATTCTTCTTGGTGGTATTGAATTTACATTCTTCCAAGGGGGAAAGAAAACTATTAGGTTTTTTTTCATATGGGCCAAACCATAGGGCATTAAGTAAATATTTGATTTTTTTTAGAGATGACGTAATTTTTGGTCCTTCTGAAAAGTCAGTGATATCTGAACCGTTAGCCACAGAAAAGGACATGCACGGAAATCTAAAGTTTACAATAGCGATCAAAGGACTGTTATCAGGTGGCAATTAGAATTATACAGTCAGGAATTATCTCCAAGGAAGGGATGTCAGAGATAATTTAGTTCAGAACAGTAAAAAAAAAGTTTTGATAGCCACATCTGGTCCTGAAAATAAATATTTTTTGCATGGGCATGTGTACTTAAAATTCCCCCACCCCCTCGCCCAACGTTCAAGCTTATACGCTAAGTTTTACTAACTTTCTTTTTCTCAAAACAAAAATATAACGAAAAAGGCATAGCCAGTTAATAAGGGAAAGTGTTTTATTTGCATATTATCTTCCAAATGGGTTGATTGAAATTTGTATTGTTTTACCAAATACAACTACATATGCTCTTCTTTTTCAAAACGTTTATTTTCAAAAATTTTTTTTAATTTTCAGTTACTGTTAGCTTTCTATGTATTTTGAAACCTAATGCAATGTGCAGAGAAAGGGGATAGGGGAGAATATTTTCCCTCGTGTGCATTTTCTACCCTATATAAATTTTTGTGCCTTTGAGCTTTTTGTCACCTTTACATCCGTTTGAAAAAAATAGCCTTTCAATCAGTTCTATTTCATGTCTTGCGTGTCATTAAAATTAATATTAGGGATAGGACTGAAACCAAGCCCATTGTTTTCAAGGTTTGAATAGGTTTTAGTCCAGACACCTGTATTTTTTTTTACATGAACAGCGATTAATCGGTTATAAAAAAAATATTACAATAGTGTGGTAATTGTCTCAATTACATTTACCTTAATTTGCCCTTCGGAGCATCTAATTTTCACCTTCCCAATTATCATCAAAATTCAGCAATCCCAAAATCTCCAATAAATTAAATATTTATGTTGCATCTGTTTCTTTTTTATCTATAGACTCACAAAAACTGGGTCGAGACTCACGACACAAAAGCCCGTTACCACCAAAATTGTATCTGGATAAGCTAGCGTTGACACGGATTTCCGTGGTTAACTCAAGTTGTATGAATTTCTACTTTTTATTAATATTTTATTTGTAAATGTTCGAAAAAAAATCGATGCTATTCTTTTGATTTAAAATGAGAATTCAAAAACCCATTTATACCAGCTAGATAAAAAAAATTAACACAGAGTTATTTACTTTCTTTTATAAACAATTTTTCGAAAATTCATTTTTCTTAAATGATTACTTCGACCTTGGAAGGAAAATTTCAACTCGCATACTTAGTTTTAAGTCTGTAATTATACGAAATCTTATTAAATTTCTAAAGAGTTTAGTTATTATTTTAGTGTTTTAGGAACACCACCGTACCAATTGTTTTCACAGTTATTGATCTTTTGTTGCCCAGAAGAATCGTGAATACGTCATACGAAAGAAGAAGAAACAAAAACGACCCCATACAGTTCCGCCATGACAAGGTTAAAGCTGACAGGGAAAGCAGAAAACTACTACTGGCAGAACTACGTGATCGTGAATCTGATGGGAACTAGATCTGGTCATTCGAGGTAACAAAATCGTCCAAAAAAAAACGGAAGCAATGGTGGTGTGATTTCAATCGTCATCCCACCATCAGTATATAGTGTAAATAGTTATACCATTCTTTGTAAAAATAAAAATGATGAAGCAAACCTTAGTGATATTATTAGTTATAAATCGTCAGACTCGTTTGCAACTACTAGAATCAAAAGACCTAATGATAGAAATATGAGCTGATTCTAGGTAAATGAGAAGCAACCAAATGAATAACCCTGTCTATCACAGAATCGAAACAGTGAATCGAAACGAAAAGGACTAAATAGTCTCGATTGAAAAGCCCGTGTCTGTTAAGAAGAAGAAGAAGTTGACTGTGCATCACCCTCATCACTTTTAGAATTTTGCTTCAATTCAATTTATGAAAAGTTTTTCTTTTCATTGTAGCTAATAAACATGGTACGTCACAAGTCGTCTGTTTTTCCTAGGCCCGATTTCATCTAACGTAAGATAAGATTGGCTGGCAATTTTGTACCCTTTCTTGTTTATTTAAGGCCACATACAGGTAGCCTAATAGGCTAGGTAGGCTAAGCCTTTTTCTGTATCAAAACTGCGGATATTTCTCCGTTGAAGTTAACAGATTTAGTAGAGTTAAAGGATGAAACAGACATAAAAATGAAGAGGCCTAATTTATTTTCAGGGTGTGCTCCACCTCAGTTTATGGTTTATCCACTGCATTTTCAGACTATAGCCTACCTGGCCTCTCTAATATAATTGTATTTACGTAGAGTTCATTTTCTGTATTTTTTTGGTATATGAAATGCTTCTATCTCTCAGTTTGGTAAAATTCTAGTTGATTGACTTCCTGCTATCTCAGAAAGGGGTTAGTTTAGGAAAATGAAACTTTCAGGGATGGGTCTAATGGCTAAAGTATGTCCTGGGAAGGTATTTTAAAGTATGCACCTCTACTTCTCTCTCTAGAGGGCCCTGACCTTTGATGACCTTCAAAATATGTGTGTTATAAAGTGAAATCTTGTAAAATAGATCTTCTGCTTAAATGAAGTACACAAAATTGTTTTCAGCTTCACAACTTTGCTCAATCCCAATTTATAAGGTTTTAAAGATATGCAAATACATTTCCTAAAGTTTGAAAAATAATTGATATAGCTCAGAATTCTACTCAAATAACAGGAGTTGCATTTTCAGAACTAAAGGCAGAGAAAAAGCAATTGGTAACTAAAAATCAAGGTAAGATGTTGTTTTTTCAAAATTTCAATAGGTATAGACCTGTCATGTTGGCAAAATTTCAGGGCTCTAGAGGGAAAAGGAGTGAGAGTGGGTACTCTAAAATACCTCTCTGGGATATCCTTTAGCCTGTAGACCCATCCCTGAAAGTTTCATTTTCCTTGTCTAACCCTTTTCTGAGATAGCAAGAAGTCACTCAACTAGAATTTTACCCTCAGTTTTACTAATATATTGATTACAGTTTAAAGATTCAAGAATTCTTTCATGTTTTCCAAAAATTCCCTTATCTTTGAACTCTATAGTCAGGCCTATTAGGAAACTGAGATAGATTAAACACTGAGATGCACCATAATTCATAGTTGGAAAATTTTATTATTAGCCTAGGCCATAGATAGTCCAAGGATCATAGATAGCTGCAATTTTTAAGTAATTTTTTTTAAGGTAATGATTAATATAAGATTTGATATAGATTAAGGGCTATATTGAAGGAAATATATTTGGAAAACTATCCTTACTTCATAAATATACAGAAAAATTGTCATCTAATTAGCACATTTTGAAGGTGCTGTCACTTTACTTAACCCCCTCTCCCTAATGTGCAAGTAGCCTATTTTTCCCAAACATCACTCTTGATTCAACCTATGAATCTGTAAACTCTACCAGGCTACTACTATTGCTACTAACAATCCACTGTAGCACCAAGCTGCCTGAGGCCAACATAGCTACATCTTCCATCCCAGTCTATTTAAAGTATGTCTCTTTCCACCCTCCCAAGCAGTTCTATTTCTCATAAAATTTTCTTTACAACATCCTCCCACCTGATTCAAGGACAGTCTGCTTATTGTTTTGTTCTAGATGGCTGGCTGACAAGGACAATCTTATAAAATCTATCATTTTTCATCTGAAATTATGTCCTAGCCATCTTGTCCTTTCTCTTATTATAGAGAAAGGATATCTGATCACAGAGTGTCAGAGTTTTTGATTCACAAGGAACTCCTCATTTCTCTTCTCCTACAACTGTATTAAAGTGGCATGCCCCAGGGCACTATTCTTGGACTAACACTTTTCAATCTCTATGTTAACAATCTACCCAGCCTTCTTTCAAATCTTATTACCCTTTACATGATGACTCAAAACTAGTTGGAAAAGCAGCTAATCCCTCTGACCAGCAATCAATTCAAACAGATCTTGACAGTATAGGAAGATGGGCTAACATGTGGCTTCTGACTTTCAATGTTGACAAATATCATGTAATCCATTTTGGCAAACACAACAAGCATCATAAGTATTTCCTTCAAGACAACTTCCTTTCTGCTGTTTCTGATGAAAGAGATCTTGGGGTTCTTGTAGATCACCAGCAGCCATGCTAAGTCTGTTTCATCTTCTGCAAATAAAACCCTTGGTATCATAAAAAGAACCATCTCCAGCCAACACCCTAGAGTTCTTATGAAGTTATATAAGGCACTTGTCATGCCTGGAGGTTGGAATGTCATTGGCAGCCCCTTTCTTCAAAAAAGATAAGAAATTGCTTGAGGATGTCCAGCATTGTGCCACTGAGATGGTTAGCAGCATGAATAAATTTCCATACAAAGAAAGACTACATCATTTGAAGCTGCCAATGCTGACATACCAAAGGAAAAGGGGTGACATTATTTTAACCAAAAAATCCTTGCTAAGAACACCCTTCCCAGTCTCTTTGCACAGCTCTGCATTCTGGTACTAGAGGACATTCATTGAAGCTCTCCATGCAGTGTTCCAAGTAGACATAGAAGCCACTTCTTCAGCCAAAGAATCATCAATATGTGGAACCAGCTCTTTGAAGAAACAGTTTCTGCTACTTCAACTGACATGTTCAAGTCCCACCTTGATGGGAATGGCTCTACCAGGAGTTCCTTTACAATTGGGAAGCTGCAGAGTCCTCTACAAGAGTCTAGTCCAACAGCCACACTCTACATCAAACGAATTCTTTTTTTCATGGAGCATCACAAGGATGGATAATCCTTATATTGCTTCAAGCTGTGATTTAAGGTAATGACCCTAGAAAGTAGGATTAAACTACACTTTTTCAATACAGGTTACTGTTTGATATACTGTCAGTCAGTTACTACTACAAATAACTCACTGCAGCACCAAGTCACCTGAGACCAATGTAGCTATGCATGCTCCTCCTCCAACCTAATCTATTCAAGGTCTCCCTCTTTATATCTTCACATGAAGTTCCAATTTCCTTCAAATCTTTATTTATGACATCCTCCCAGCCCAGATAAGGATGACCTGCTTTCTGTTTAGCCCCAGTTGGTTGGCCAAAAAGGACAATCTTTGGCAATCTGTCATCCTTCATCTGCAGAATGTGGCCCAGCCATTTCAACCTTTCTTTTAGTATGGCCCTAGAAAGCAGAATTGAGCCACATTTTTCATACAACCTACTGTTTGAAATACAGTCAGTCAGCCAGGTATCCAGAACAATCTTTAGGCAAGTTCTCTGGAAAACATCTATTTTTGGTCTGCTTTTTGGAGTTGACCACTGTCATTACTGTGGCTACTAATCTTGGTTTGCAGACTTTGTGTTCCTATTCTTTCAAACTTTTTTTTTAACTATGAAAAAACGCCCTGAATCTTAGTTTTTCTACTTTTAACATCTTTACTGCTCATCATCTTTGCTAATAATACTAACAAGGTAAGTGAGGCTGCCCACCTGATCAATCTCTTATTACCCAATGTCACCATTTCATCTAGACTTACTCCTAGCCTTAGTGACTTAGTCTTCTTAACATTAATTTTCAAACCTATCCTAGCACCCTGACACACAAAACCTCTAAAAATTCATTCATGTTGCTCTCACTTTCATCTAATATGCTTAAATCATCAATATAATCTTAGTCCAGGAAAGTTTTCCACCCCATTTGATTCTGTGGTCTCCAATGGGCTTTCCTGTGCTTCTTAAGACAAAGTCCATCAAAATGATCCATATAAAGAGGGATAGAACACAGCCCTACTTAACTCCTGATTTAATACAAACCCAGTTGCTAACCTCATTTCCTACCTTAACCACAGCAGTATTATTCTTGTACATAGCACAAATCACTTTAATGTGTGCATCTGGTATACCATATTAGGATAAGACCTTTGGTAAAGGTCTTCTATCAACAGAATTGAACACTTGCTCATAATTGATAAAACTGAGGACCAAAGGTATTTGAAAACAAAGAGACTTCTCAATTATTAACCTAAGAGTGAAAATTTGATTGACACATCCTCTACCTTTTCTAAAACTGCACTGTTTTTCTCTTAAAACCTTGTCTACAGTGTCTCTCAATCTAAAAAGTATCATATTACTAAGTAATTTGTTCCTAAAGACACCAGACTAATGCCTCAATAATTACAACACTCACTCTTGTCAGGTTTCTTATACTGTGGTTTATTTAAGGTCTTCCTAAAATCATTAGGTACTTCCCTTTTTTCAAAAATCATATTCATGATCTTCAGTAGCTTATTTCTAACCTCATAGCCGCCATATTTAAGACACTCATTTATCACACCTGGAGCCTTATTATTGTTTAATCATTTTAGTACTGTTGCTAATTCTTCCTCAAAAAACAAATCTTCCTTCACATCCAAGGTATCAAAAACTTTATCCAAGCTATCTTTATCTGGGACTAGTCTGGATTGACTACTCCCTCTCAATTTATTAACATGCTGGTATAATATTTTACTATAATGCTGTCTAGCTGAATCTTCCAGGTTTTCAGCAGTTTCATCCATGGCCTCCACTTCACATCTCCTTAGTTCATATTTTAATGCTTTCTCCACATTCTTTACATTCCTTTTGCTTTCGTATGATCTATCACTCAGATAATTCTTATACAAGGCCCTTCTCTCTATTAAACATAAAGCGTTTTCACTAATACTCCTAGCTGGTAATTAATGTTCCATCAACAGAAAGCTCAGTTACTGAGTGTCTTCTGGGTTTTTGCAGGGAAGCACACCTCTGAAATTTCTTGGGATTTAATTTGGAGACATCTGCAATTGCTTCTTTGTACTCTCTTGTAACTTTTTTTTGAAACTTACAAATAATAATTGAAAAGTTAAAATAAGATTTAATATTACACTCATAATTAATAAAATATGCAATGAATACACAATGGTAACTCCCCAATGACTCCTAGGCTCATAATGGAGGGGAAGACGTATGATTTTTTGAAGCAAAAAAAAAAATTATAACATCTTTGTTGAAAAAATGAATAGAAGAAACAAGCTAAATAAACTAAATTAGGCAAATTTACACCAATCAATCCTATTCACGTGTGCACACAAATGAAAAAGAAATCTAAGGAGCCAGTAATTTTTAACAATTTTTTAAACAAGTTGCACCTTCAAGCCAATTTAGGCAATATGACTTTCTATTATAGTTTTATTATAGAGTTACAGAGGGACTTACAGAGCAAGTAAAGTAATTTGAATGTGATTTATATTACAAAGATGGTAATTTTTTGATGAAAGGCATAAGACATTAGGGCACAAAGGGGTTAATGGAGGTCTCCACAGAGCTGAGAAGAAGTAAAATGTGAACTCAGAAGATATAATTTTATTCAAGTAAAGTAGTAACTTCTCACTGAAGTTTCTAGCTATAAAGTAGTTTCAAAAGAGAAGGAAACGTTGACATCCAGAACCATGACTGGAAACAGGGCTGCAGGGTAAATGCTTTGGCAAAATTCTAGGAGAATAAGATCTGATGGATCTTATTCTATGGGGTGACTTTGGGGAGTAATGCCCCCCAAGGAAGTTATAGCCTAGTAAACAACACAGCATTGCACCAAATTCAACTTAATTGAAATTTCTTCTGTTTTTGTTTTGTTTTGGCGTTTTTCGTCCTCTTTTTTTTTTGGTGGGGGGAGGGGGCTGAAAATCCCATTTCTAGCGAGTTATCTACTATGGACTCTACCCATTGTAGTATTGTGTTTGTAGGCAAATATACAATGAGCTGGAAGTAGTAGGCTTGAGACTGCTTTTGTAGGATTTCAACTTGTATTAGTAAAAGAGCATCATCAAATGTAGAAAATCATGTTGGAGCCGAGAAGGGTCCAGGGTTGCACAAAGCCTGGAGATCCCAGGTACTTCTTGCTGTCTGGTTCTAAACTGGTTTAATCACATTGTGTAGACTTGGGAGATGTATCAGCCCCTGTCCTGCACTGGTTGGCACCAGGTTTGCAAAGAGTTCCAAAGCTGAGAGTAGCAGAATTCCAAAAGCTGTCAACACTTTTGCAGTACAACTTGTGTTTTTACAGCTTTCTTTGAATAAAAAGAATTTTTATATGAAAAATTTGCACAAAACTAACAAATATAACTTAGTCTAGCTTGCAGTTAGAAATATCAGTTGTTTTCTGAATGACAATTAATAATGTAATTAAATTCAGTGGCAAGCCATATACTACTACTACTACTACTACTAATAACTCACTGCAGCACCAAGCCGCCTGAGGCCAACACAGCTACGCACGCTCCTCCTCCAACCTAATCTATTTAAAGCCTCCCTCTTGACACCCTCCCAGGAAGTTCCCATTTCCTTTAAATCTTTGTTTATGACATCCTCCCAACCCAGACAAGGCCGACCTGCTTTCTGTGTAGCCCCAGACGGTTGGCCAAAAAGGACACTCTTCCGTAATCTGTCATCCTTCATCCATAGAACGTGGCCTAGCCATCTCAACCTTTCTTTCATTATAGCCACAGAAAGCGGGATTGAACCACACTTTTCGTACAACCTACTGTTTGAAATACAGTCAGTCAGCTGGGTACCCAGAACAATCCTTAGGCAATTTCTCTGGAAAAGATCTAGTAAATTTTCATCTGCTTTTTGGAGTGCCCATGCTTCAGAGCCATATTTGACCACTGTCATCACTGTAGCTTCCAATATTCTAATCTTGGTTTGTAGACTTATCTTTCTATTCTTCCAAACTTTTTTTTAACTGTGAAAAAACACCCTGGGCCTTAGCTATTCTACTTTTAACATCTTCACTGCTCCCACCATCTTTACTAATAATACTACCAAGGTAACTGAAGCTCCCAACCTGATCAATCTTTTCGTTACCTAATGTCACCTGTTCATCTTCACTTATTCCTAGCCTTAGTGGCTTAGTCTTCTTAACATTAATTTTCAACCCTATTTTAGCACCCTGAACTCGTAAAACCTCTAAAAATTCATTCATTTTGCTCACACTTTGATCTAATATGCTTAAATCATCAGCATAATCTAAGTCCAGGAGCGTTCTTCCTCCCCATTTGATTCCATGGTCTCCAATTGCCTTTCCTGTGCTCCTTAAGACAAAGTCCATCAAAATGATCCATATAAAGGGGGATAGAACACAACCCTGCTTAACTCCTGATTTAATACAAAACCAGTTGCTAACCTCATTTGCTACCTTAACAGCAGCAGTATTATTCTCGTACATAGCACAGATGACTTTAATGAATTTTTCAGGTATACCATATAATGACAAGACCTTTGTTAACGCTGTTCTATCAACAGAATCGAAAGCTTGCTCATAATCGATAAAACTGAGGACCAAAGGTGTTTGACAACAAAGGGACTTCTCAATTGTTAACCTAAGAGTGAAAACATGGTCGACACATCCTCTACCTTTTCTAAAACTGCATTGTTCTTCCCTTAAAACTTTGTCTACAGCATGTCTCAGTCTAAAAAGTATCATATTACTCAGTAATTTGCTACCTACAGAGACCTGACTAATGCCTCGATAATTACGACACTCACTCTTGTCACCTTTCTTATACAGTGGTTTAATTAAGGTTTTCCTAAAATCATTGGGTACTTCCCCTTTTTCAAAAATCATGTTCATAATCTTCAGTAGCTTATTCCTAACCTCAGAGCCACCATATTTAAGAAACTCATTTATCATACTATCAGCACCTGGGGCCTTATTATTTTTTAATCCTTTTAGTACTGTTGCTAATTCTTCCTCACTAAACAAATCTTCCTTCACATCCAAGGTATCACAAACTTTTTCATTTTCATCTATATCTTTTCCTGCAACTGTATCTTGGTTTAGCACATTCTCAAAATGTTCCATCCATCTTTCTTTAACTTTTTCCTTATCACTAATTGTGGCCCCATTTCTATCTTTAACTGGGACTAGTCCAGATTGGCTACTCCCTTTCAATTTATTAACATGCCAGTATAATATTTTACTATTATGCCGTCTAGCCGCCTCTTCCAGATCCATAGCAATTGTATCCATCGCCTCCACTTCACATCTCCTTAGTTCATATTTTAATGCTTTCTCCACTTTCTTTACATTCCTTTTGTTTTCATACGACCTATCACTCAGATAATTCTTATCCATAAATATGCTCCATAATTTTATGTACCATTTTATCAAAAGTACTGTCTCACATTTACTCAAATACTGCCAGTAGAGTATAATATTCAAAGTCTGCAGTTTACTGTATATAGCTTACTGCTGTTACTTTATGGATTTAGTTGTATACTCCAATGCTTTTGGTATTATAAAAATAACATATACCGAACTGCATGCTTGGTACTCATTGAACACTATACTATAGCTATAAAAAGCACCATTTGATTTTCTGGCAGAACAATATTGATTGTTAGCCTGGCAGTCACATTACCTTAAATTGCAGCTTGGAGCAATCTAAGAATTTTTCCTTGTAAATCTCCAGAGTTGATAATACATGACACATAGTTGAATATGTACGTGTGACTAGTGGTTCTATGTTACTTATTCGAGTGCTTTCCAGTTATGCTTCTAATCTTTTGTTACCATTCGTTGTCAAAATGGTTTTGCATGAGTGCTAAATTTAAGATGATCATAATAATTACTCCTAGGTCAAGTTCTTCCAACACTGGAGAAAGAGACTGACTGTAAAGAGAGTAAGTTGTATTGATATTCTTCTGTCCAAAGTGTAAAACATGGTATTTTGGCACATTGAATGTGAGAAGCCAAGATTTCGCCCACATGCTAAGGAGATCAAGGTCTTTCTGATTATGAAGCCGTGATATTAGTTTTCGTCCTAATCTAATCCCCAAAATAAACAGAAAAGTGCTTCTACATTGTAGTGTGGCTGTTTTAAGCTACTAATCTTCCACATTCCAGCTTTCCCATTACCTGCTTTAGCTGTATTTACGCCTTGATAGCTACCAGTCCTTTAAAGATTCTTTCAACTGATGAATAAACAGGTTTGAGAGAAATTGGCTATTTGTGCAAGATTCAAACAAATATTCACCTTCAGTTGTAGAGAAGTTGAGTAAGTAAAAACTACTCCAGAGGGACAAAGGAGAACAATAACTTAAAAGTAAATTTTCACATAGTAACATTAAAACTCAATGAGCTTTTAGTTTGAATAAGTTTTAAAAGTAGCAGTACAAGAAGGGATACATCTCTTCTTGTAGAAGAGAAGATACACATACATATCATGAGAAGACACATTTTAGAAGAGATACATCACCTGGTAAAAGAAAGAATATAAAAACAAAAACAGCTTCTATTTGTTTTGTAGTTGCTCTTTTGAGTTTTGGTTCCTGTTGGATCAAGTTACTTACAGTTCATTACCACCAACTTTTTGATCGACCTTCAAACACAGATATCAGGTAACTCAGTAAGAAATAAAGACGAACCATTTGTATAAAAATAAGTGTGAAAATAATATAAAACTTCAAAAGAAATCAATCTGGAAAATAATAACCAAATTTTTACTTTTGGCTACAATATACAATTGTTTATGAATAATGTTTGGGGTAGGTTCCGTTTTTATCTACTATTCCCCAAATTTGAGTAAAATGTATAGTTTCATTTTGTCTCATTAATAGGGCCAGAGGGGAGGGGCTGCAATTTTTTGGCAATAAGATTATATGTAGGAAAGGTTTGAATGGCATATCCAATTCTACCACATTTTTTTCTTTTTAATTATGTTATTTTTATCTCAAGATTAGCCTTCATAAAGAGTTAATAATAGCTCAAGCATTAGAAGTTGTGGAGGTAGACCTAGGTATTTCAAGAATTTCCAATGTCCCAATTTGAGTGGAGTATCTGTTTTTTAAAATTTCATTCACTTACTTAACAACTTTCCTAGACCCTAAAAAGATCCTAGACTTCAGTTGAACCACTCAATCAATCAGGGACACCCACCAAAAATATTTCAGAGGGGAGGGCACCAGACTAGCAATGGTGAGGGGAGGAGGAGGGGAATACATTTGAAGATAAAAGGTTATATGCAAAATAAATTCTCAAGAAAAAAAGTACTTGATTCTTACATACCAAATTAAGCAAAATTCAACAAATATTTAAATGGTTAAGATTCCTGGAAAAAAGATCAATTTCTTTAATCAGTACTTATGCATTATACCACCAGCACTCAAGAAGTGAAGTTAGGTTAATCCTAATGAAAAACACCAAAACATGATGAGAATATAATACTTAGAAAAAATTTGGGCTATATATTTGCACATTAGAGGGTGGGGTGACCTGAACTAACCTAACCTAACCCCCAGCTTCCCCTAATTAATATGCAAATATATAGCCCAACTTATATAATTCTGTGTATTCTCTCAGCTGCCACTGGTTCTTCACTGAACATAAGATAACTGTTTCTTAATACCAACAGATAAAACTGGTTCATTCTTGAGTTTTACACAGCATAAACTTAGTGTTAGCCATATAATGCAATAGTACAACTTAATCTATCACACATTCAATTATTATGTAGTAAGGATTAATATATTGTGCCCAAAACCTAGAGCTAAAGAAAATAAGACTAAAATTAAATCGCAGAAAATATGAGAAAAAGGCATCATCTTAAAGGGTTCATTTAATTTCTCAGTAAAACGTAAATTTTGAGAGAGCATATAAAAGTCTCGAGTGGTATGTTCACCTAATTTATAGCTTGATAATGAAAATATCTCTAAATTTATCACGGAATCCCCTCCCTCTCTGCATATGTACCATGCTTTCCCTTTTTCATTTTAGAATAATTTTTCAGTCTAACTCTCTTATTTTTCAGACTGTTGAAAATTAAACAGAATAGCAAAAGAAACAAAATTTAAACTCACAGTCCAGCTGTCTAAAATAACCCTCTTTGCATTGATGCTCCGAATTACACTGAACATAAACGTGTTCAAATGAAGCTCTTTACCGTAAGTCACAAGAGAATCTTTGTTGAAATGGTATACTCTTATAAACATTATACTTTTTAAGAGCATAGGAAGAAAGGTCAGTAATTCAGTGATCTATGTCTGGTTTTTGATGTGTAGTAAATAATTGAGACAAAACTTTGGAAAGTAGTGAAAAGATTATATCAAGTTAAGTGAAAGTGATAGTATCTAGGGAGTGACAACCCTGAACAAAAGGGGGAAACCAATTTATTTTTGAGCAGAAAGATTTTTGGGAAATCCCCCCAAAAATGTGGATAGTGGAAGCATTGGTATTTTCGGACAAAATCTGCCAACAAATTTTACTAGGCCATGAAAACTGATATATTTTCAGACATAATCTACCAACAAATCTGAAAACTGCCTATTAGAATTACTACTTTGCTACCCCACTTTTTTTTGGTGGGTTGGTACCCATTTTTTCTTAATGCCATAATAATTTAAATACTATGAAAATTGCAACTTGGCCTCTTAAAATGTTAAAAAAAAAAAAAAAAAAAACAACTATTGTATTGACATTTTGACTGACAAATTCAGACTTTTTGAACTGGACTTGTTAGGAGTTTTAGAAACTCATATTCCAGTGATAGGATTCATTAGTTTAGATGAAATCGAATTTATTTACTCAGACAGGAAGGATAGGGTGCATAGGCATGGAATAGGGCTCGTGAGGATAAAGAAGCTGCTAAGTCTTGCTTAGGCTGAGAATGTGTTAGTAAATTGAATGTTAGTTGCTTATTTTACAATAAAAATGTAAAGTATCAGCCATAGTAGAATATGCCCCTGTGGAACTGACTGATGCAGATAGTAGTGACTCAGATGAATTTTACTCTCAGCTACAGAAACAAATAGACACTATTCCAGGCAGAAATAACGTATATATTATTTGTGGATTTAAATGCACAGGCTGGTAGAAATAGGGAAAGATAGTATCCCAGCCTAGGTAAATTTGATCTAGGAAAGGAAAATAGCAATGGTTATAGACTGCTGAAATTTTTTTCCTACAACAATCTAGTTATAACCAATAGAGTATTTGGTAATAGAATGGCCAATAAATTAACGCTGTGCTTACATGATGGAGAGATAGCCAATCTTATGAATTACTTTATTGTAAGTCAGAGACTGACTGGATCAATGCAAGATACTAGGGTATATGTTAGTGCTGTGATTGATTATGATCACTATCTAGTAGGCTCTAGGATTAATCTAAAGCTGATGCTTAGGAAGGGTAACTACGTCTCTGGAAGTTATAATAGACTCTAGGATGAAAATTTGAGAGAAACTGTTCAGGAACAGTTGAATATTAAGCTAGCCGAGTCTGAAATTTGCCAGTGTAGAAGATAGATGGAATAATTTTAGGAAAATAGTTTATGAAGCTGCAGATGTAAAGTAGACAATGGGAGAGTAATGAATGAAATGGAAAGGTAAAGTCTCCAAGGATTTGAGTGTTGTAGGTGAAAATGTTAGGAAAATGAGTAATTTTTGAAGTGTTTGAGAGTTCACAGCACAAGAAAAGGCATGACAATTTATGAAGAAGTCTAAGTCACTTAGACTGGGAATTGAGACACTTAGGCTGTAAATTAGTCACTTAGAATGTGAAGTAGGCTATGGGAGAGCATGGAATGAAGTGGGAAAGTAAACTCTTCTAGACTTAGATTATGCTAAGAATTTCAGTATCCTCAATGAAAATTTTAGCAAAATGAGTGATTTTTTTTAAGTTATTGAGAGTTCACAGTGCAAGAATAGACATGAAAATTTTTATTAAGAAGACTAAGTCACTTAGACTAGGAATAGATGAAGGTGAAGAAGTGATTTTGTGTTAATAGAAGATCAATCAAACGGATTGGTTCACTTACCTGGGTAGTATGATTAGTAAAGTGTGGTGGGAACAGGTGGTGGATGTAGTGAAGATATTAAAAGTAGAATAACCAAGACTCAGGGTGTTTTTTCACAATTCAAAAAAGTTTGGAAGAATAGGAAGATAAGTTAGCAAACCAAAACAGTGATAACAGTGGTCAAGTGTTGATATGAAACGTGGGTGCTTCAAAAGACAGACGACGATATGTTACATGTTTTTCAGAGGATTTGTCCATGGATTCTTTTGAGTATTTGTCTGACTGACCATATTTCAAGCAGTTACCTTAAAAAAAAAAAAATGCCCTTTTATCCGGCTTTCTAGAACTATTATGAGAGAAAGTTTAAAGTTGTTAGAACACAATCTGGAGGTGAGGGATGACAGGTTGTCAAATATCATCTCTTTTAGCCAACCATCTATGGCCAAACGAAAAGCAGGTTGTCCCTGAATAGAGTGGGAAGAGGTTGTAAGAAAGGATTAAAAGGAGCTGGGAGATCTTGGAAGGGTATGAAGAGGGAAGCTTTGAATAGACTGGGGTAAAGGAAAAGCATACACCAGCAGTGGTGGACTGAAGTGGCTTGGTGCTGCAGTTAAACTTTGAGCTGTGCAAGATCCACGAAAAAAGAAAAAAAAAAGGTATATTATTTGAAAACTGTAATAAAAATTGCAATATCTTGAGAACATTCTTTGAGGGTGGATAGTGAGAGCCCAATGCTCCGCTCCTTTGTATAAATATTTACACAAAGGGCAAGATTCCAATATGGGGAATCCCCTCTAACAAACAATGGTTTACAGACCCTCCTTTGAGAACTAATGCATATAACTGCTTTTTTCACAATTCTGTTGGGTGTTTTGTTTTTGACACCATGTGAAGAGTTGAAGGACCGTATTTTACTCTGGTTTTTCGAGAATTTGACACACAAGTTCACCTCACTGTGGGTCCTTATTTACATAGTAGGGTGAATTTTATTTTTAGTTGATGTTAAAGAACTTGGAACTTCTGATGAAATTGGATAAGGCAAACAAAATTGAGACGAAGTAAACGTTCTAAATATAAGAATACTAAAGATAAGTTTTCATTCAAAGAGTTTGAAATGCAATCATTTATTGCTGTTTTTTTTTTCAGACTGAAGACCCACCATTTTTAAATGTTGGAACAGAATTCAGTGCAAAGTACAAAGGGGCCTTTGCGAAGCTAAAGTACACACAGTTGTCAATTCAATAAAATGTCGGGTTCAGTTTGTCTTAGCAAATAGGGGTAATATTGAAATCAGCCTCTAATTAGACAGATCTGTGTTTGAAGCCCCTTTGTGAAGCAGCACAACTTTAGCCTCCTTCAGGCATGCAAGAAATTCACCTTTTATCAAAGAAAGGTGAATCAAATATACTATACCAGGCAACAAATATACCATAACATGCTTGAGCGTTTTCAGATTAATTCCATCATTCCCTGAAGAATTTGATTTCACAGATCCTGTTATCTGTTTTAATTATTCAACGTTAGTTTCATATGCATACATTTCCAATCCAACTCCCTTTCATCACTAAACGCCTCGTTATTTTCATCGTATGGATTCTCATGTATTAATTCACCAATCTCAAAAAATTATTCACCAAACAGATTAGCCATCTCATCATTTTCATCAACAACTTTACCATCAATGATTAGACTCGCGGGCATCTTGGTTTCTTTCTTCTTATTTATGAATAATTTTTCTTTCAAAGAGTTTGAAATGTAATCATTTTTTTTTTTTTTTCAGAATGAAGACCCACCATTTTTAAATGTTGGAACAGAAGTGAGTGCCAAGTACAAAGGAGCCTTTTGTGAAGCTAAAGTACACAAAGTTGTCAAGTCAATCAAATGCCGGGTTCAGTTTAAGTTTGGTCTAGGAAGTGCTGTTGTTTCTGATGAATGCATTAAAGGATCTTTAAGGACTGGTGCTCAGGTAAGAAGTTTACTTCAGTTTCGGGTGGTTCAGTCCAAGCAAACTGCAAAGAATTGGATAATAGAACCAGACCTCTTCCTAGGGTTGGTGGTGCCCAGGAAAAATTAATTACTGTGCCCTTCTCCCGACTCAAATACAGGCAAAAAACTCCGGATTAAGACTGGAAACTTTTGTGCTTTTATATAGGCTTAATAGAGTTTAAAAACAACTAGCACCCCTGATATTGCAGTATTATCGAGCATAACTGGATAATACTGAAAATAGTTTAATGCTAAACTAGCGAAATTCGGATCTTAGTCAAAATTTTAAGCTTATTTTGATCAAACCTTAAATTTTTAAAGCTTAACATTTTTTTCTTTTACACTGAAATTTGTTGATTGTGAAAAAGTTAGGACTAGGTAAGTATGCAAAACGTTGGCTTGCAAGAAAAATGAGTGCAAATATACAGCATACCTTTGCGCTCTTTTGGCAAGAGTTTTTTTTGCCTTCAGCCC
Organism: Artemia franciscana; assembly: GCF_032884065.1. Taxonomy (NCBI): domain Eukaryota; kingdom Metazoa; phylum Arthropoda; class Branchiopoda; order Anostraca; family Artemiidae; genus Artemia; species Artemia franciscana. The sequence continues at coordinate 21,830,647 of NC_088869.1, read as the reverse complement.
AATGTAAAACAAAAACAAAGAAGAAAAACCTTGCATTTTTATTTATTTTTTTTTGTGAATCTTTAGGATTTGGTGGATTATGTTAAATGAAGATGTTTTTTTTTCTGTGATACTATCTTTAGTTTCCTCTCTAATCAATTTCTCTCATTCATTGAATTGAATATATATGTCCTTCCAATATGGAAAAATTGATATTTTTGTTGGGGATAGGGTTTTGGGGGAAGGTTATAAAGAAACTTTAAAAACTGATTTTTCGCGGGGGGGGGGGGGTACTTTTTGCATAGGGTTTTTTTCCGGGGGTTGGGGATAAACGCCAGCCACCATAGGATCATTGGCAGTAGCTAAGCTTTAACTTTGAATGGTGTAATGATAATCTAATAAATTGTAATATACATGGACAAAAGTATTCTCTGAATTGATTGCTAGAATTGTACAGAAAAATATTTTTTACCTAATATTGACGAATGTAAGAGTGCAATGTAAATTGATATTAGCAAATATGAGAAGTGATGAACAGATCGAAAGAATGGGGAACGGTAAAAAATACATGCGGATGGCGGAATTTAATGCTCTTTTACATGCAAATTAACTCCAAGGATTCGAGATGCTGCCCTTCCGCCCCACGTCCGGAAATGACAGGCTTGTTTAACCCCTTTAAAGACATCCAGAACAAAATTCTGGTCAATATATATTGCGATAAAAAGAGATTTCATGCCTGAGAACATTGATTATAAGTTGGCATCTCCGCTCACTATGGCGTCTTCAGGTAGTGGCAGGGCCTTAGGAATTGGTGAGGGCAGTTATTGTCATAGAAATACTTTCACTGACAAAAGCTGTAGTGACCGTAATATCGTCATTGAATTGCTTCTTTGACGCCGCAAACGGATCTTTAACCAACAGCACAGTCACATATTTCGGTGCTTCTTCAATATCGTTCTGAGCTCGACGAACATGCTCTTTGAAATCGTCTTTATTTTAGCGCCACATTCACAGCATTGGAGTTTATACGGTTGTACGTGGTTACGGAAACGTTGCGCTTTTTATCGGCACTTGGGATTTCAAAACAAATGTCAGAAAATGTGCCACTCAAGCTAATTTCACAAAACTGCGAGTACCTTACTCAGAAGAAATTTAGCTATGCACTAAATTCTACTTCGCCTTTCTTTTAAAACCTGTTTCAAACTGACTGATTGACTGACAAAAATACAGTCTAATAAAATGAATTTTTTTCTTGTTTCCAAAGGCACTGAACACCTAACTTGGGTAAGATAAAGGCATGGTAACTCCGACTCGTAAGAAGCTTCAAAAGGGGAGTTAAAAAGTTTACAGAACAGATTAAATGGAAGATGAAATAATATTTATATAGAATTGTAAAAATTCCCATCAAGTCGGTTTAAAGTCGCTTTCTAACTGTTGTAAACTAAATCCAAAAGTGCTCAACTGGACAAGTTGTTTTTCAGCCGAGTGGAAAATCATCGGTACTTGTCTGTTAAACAGAACATGCCCAGTTGGTGAAGTTGGTTAATCCTAATGAAACATATCAATATATGATAATAATATAATACTTTAGAAACAAAATTATGGAAACTATAACAAAGAGCTATGAAAAGCAGGCCGCGCAGAACGCATTCTATTTAATGCCTAACCTAGCCCCTAACCACCACTATATATGAAATATTTCATAAAAATATACATACAGACTAGGTTTTCTCACTAAAAATAAGCCAATCATAACCAATCCCATGATGGCAAACCGGTTTTTGTCAGATTTTACGCAGTGTCATTTTTGAGTTTGTTCCATTTAACAGACAAGTACCAAATCATCTTTTGAATTTCTGGAAAAACTCATACTTCCCTCCTAAGTTAACAGAGAATTTCCAGCAGAAAGCTCAAAATATCTGGTTATGCATGTTTACAAAAATAAAATGATTCTAAGAAATGAAGACTTCTGGTTGGTTGAAAATGCAAAATACAATGTCCGGAACAGTTTTGCGCCTACTCTTTTTCTACTCTGTCCTTTTTTAGGTGATTGCGCATGGACCTCTTCTGATCAGTCTTTTTTTTTCTGTTTTTTATTGTTCTTGATAAATTGCACCTTTGCCACATTTTCCACTCGAAAAATTCTCGCCTTTGGCTCTTTTAATTTTATGACTGCGCTTTCTTATACCAGACGTCTGGCAACGCTGCCAGGAACAAGTTTTTTTTTATCTTTTTCTTCTCTAGCTAACTATTTTCAAGGTTGAAGCGAAGCATCCTGAGAAAAACCAGTTCCTCGAAGCTGTTATAAGTAAAATTCAAGATTGTTCTCAGTATACAGTTGTTTTTGATGATGGAGATATCACTACTTTACGTAGAACTGCTTTGTGCTTAAAATCTGGGCGACATTTTGCTGAGAGTGAAACTTTGGATCAACTGCCCCTAACCCATCCAGAACATTTTGGTACGCCGGTGGGTAGTAATAGACGAGGAAGGAGAAGCCAGCTTTTGTAAGTGCCCTTTTTTTCTTTTTTTGAATCGCAGGTGCTTATTGTCAAACATACAACATATCTTAAGATTCGGTTAGGAGTGTATAAATGTGACAGGCATCATATTGGGTTTATAATTATTAGAAAAGCTCGTATTTTTGTATAGACTCATAAATAGTTCATGATTCAGAAAAAAAAGCTTTTGAAATTCATATGTTGCTTGCCAGGAACTAAAAAGTATATTCGACTGCTGTCTTTTCTCATATATATTAAGTATAATATATAAAAACTGAGCAATAGCGACCCAGCTCAATATTAACCGAAACTCTGAAAAACGGCTTTGTCTCTTAATCATTATTGTATTAATTTACTGTTATCTTTTTTCCATACTATATTTTGTGACACAGTTTTCTCGCTTAAATTATTGTTTCTTTTATAATAATCTAGTAATCATTCTTAATATAGCTTACGCGAAGTATCTGGAAATGAGTAATATATCCTATTCATTACTGAACTTCTGAGTAGAACCTTAAGAGTTGGCTATTTTCAAAATTTCTTGAAAATGCACTTAGGCTACCAACAAGATGTGGTGTTGACAGAAGTGGTTTTAGGTAGGGTGCATTTGCCCCGGGCGTAGAAATGCTATGGGCTCAAATTTTCAAATAAATAATCTAACGGCTATTCTAATTTTGTAACTTCTGAAACTTAAAAAAAAATTAAATAAAGCAGAAGGCGCAGTGTAGAGTAAGTATATGCAAATTGAATGCGAAATTTTCATTTTTCCCAGATAATTGATTCCAAATTCATTTTTCAAGAGATCATTAATAATTGTGCAGAGGCTTAAGTATGAAAAGTCACATTGAAATAAATGAAAATTTTGTTAATAAGTGAAAACTTTGTTAATAAGCGAAAATTTTGTTACAGTTTGGCCTAAAAATTTTAGGAGATAGGGGGAGGGGAGGTAATAAAGACTTTGTCCCAGGTGCCAGACGGGCCAGAGCCGCCACTGGGTATTTAAGACCCGGCATAGTCATGTTTCTGAGGATGTGGCTTGTTGAGATTGAATGATAACTTAGACTCAGCCTCCATTCAACTTTCTCCCAGTACTTGTCAACATTACTTATAATGAGTGATAGTCCTTACTCATTAAAATATGTTTACTATATTCTTGGCTATTTTGGATGCCCCCTACCTCATCTGTGGCAGCATGTTCTCTTTTGTAGGAATTAATGGTAAATCGGTAAAGCTTCGAGCAAAAAAAAAAAAAAAAAAAAGAGAGAGAGAGAAAAAAACATAGTTATATATGATTATTCACAGCTATACTTTAAAATTTAAGGACCCTTAGTCAGGGGAAATGTCCACTTGTGGAAATTATTCATAGCAAAAAGCGTTGGTCAATATTTATAGGGCCGTTTTTTGGTCCTATGAGGTGACTTCACTGATGTGACTAGACAGTCAGCTCAGTGAGGCTTAGACAGGGACAGCAGAGAATAATCATTGCTCTGTCTATAATACCAGAGAAGATTAAGCTTTCGTCTGTGGCTGCACAAAGAAGGTCTAAAGACAAGATTCGCGGGATCAAGATTCATTGGGGTATTGCAACATGATCAAAGCATTAGTCTCTTTGTTATGTTTTGTAGGAATGTATTTGCTCATTTTTCTGAATGACTTCCGCATAGGATTCCACTTGTGCACATCATTCATGACAAAATGTGTTGGCCAATGATGCCTTTAGTAGGTTTATCTTGCTAAGTGCCTTGGGTGATTTTTAAAAGGGAAAGTAGACTTTCTGAAATCGCCCATTGAAGGAAAAGAACTCTACAATTTCAAAAAATTAGTATGTAATGACTCTGTGAAGATTGTTTTTCTTGAAAAGTATCAAATACATGAAGTAAATTGCGAATACACGAACCAATGAAAAAAAAACCTTCCACAATGTTTCTATTATTGACAGTTTCTGTGTGCGCACCAGTCATGATTTAGGTACGTAATTGATTCATAAAAAGGGTGATATTTTTGCACCTAAAAGTTCAAAAACTTTTTTTTTTACCGAAAATCTAGCAGATAGCCCTAAATGAGAAGTTTGGTTAATAGACATCTTTACACTATGATTTGTATGTATAAAATTATAGAAAAGTCATGACAGAAGAGATTTTAAATTCAGAATACGAAGTAAGAATGCGAAGAATGCGAAGCTAATATGAAGTAAAAGTTAGCAAAAGTGGCAGCTGGAGAAAATATTAAGAAAATTTAATATTTACATCGTGTACTTGCCACAATTCAAAATATAGTATGGCATAAAATTACTGTTATGCCTTTATTCAAAACATATAGATATTTTTAACACGTATTTATAATATAGAGTCTCTAACTAGCAAGAATTGAAATAATATTCATGTTTTTCTATGCCAGTTATGGGATAATATAAACGAAAAGGCTTGGCGTCAATCCACGGGGACGTAGGGAGGGTGCAAGGATTTTTTTTTAACTGTATAAACAAAACAGGATATTCTTTGAAATCTAAGGGAGGAGTGATGTTGTTTGATTTTTCAAATGAAAATAGATGGGCTGGGGGTATTTATTTTTCAAAATCTATGAGGAGGGATGGTATTGGTCTGAAGTACAATTAGAAAAATTTCAGCATAATGGTGCAATTTTCATTTTCAGCCTCCCTTGGGATAACTCTAATCCTCTCCCATCTCAGTGATTATATTTCGACTCTTAACCATCCCCCCTTCCCTCTGGCAGGAAAAAAAAGTAATAGTAACCCTCAAACTATTGTACAAGTAAGTGAATCAATTGCTAACAGTAAATATTCCGCCCGTCCTTTGAATATTTTAAAGGAATGGGAAGATCCAATATGTCAATCTATTCCAAATTGTAAAGGCTCATTTAATAAAGTATTTATCCCCTATATTTGTTAGTTTTTGCATGTTTTACTCTCTGTTTCAAAGGTTTTTTAACATTCGTCTGTAAAGTAAGATCTTTCCTAATTGAATTTAATCGGATTGTATTGTGTAACTGGACTATACTATATAAATTTATCTAAATCAGTTACAGTATAATTAGTATAGCTATGTACTGATTACAACTAATCTGATTAAATATAAATTTAAATAATTTTACTAAAAATAACTATATAACAATTATAATAGCTATATACATATACTTATTAGAATAAAATGGAATCGGTTTTATTTGCACAATCTCTCGTAGTCATAAAACTAAATGGCGCTTGTGCTTACAAAAAAAAAGAAAAAAACAAACAAAAAAAAAAAAAAAAATTAAATCAAACAACGAAAAAAATCAGAAGACGAATAGGATTAAATCAACAATTGTTATACTTTGATACAAAGAAAGGGATGAATGAGCTGGAAAAACGATTTGTGCGTGAAGAAGGTGCTGCTAATCTGTCAATGTTCTTCGACCTAGTACTTCGATGTTTCACTGAAATTGGTGGTAGTATCGATCTGTGTTTATCACTTCTGATAAGATATTGGCCAAATTCAAGGATCAAACTGAGACGACGCTCTTGAAGAGAGGGAATTTGTAAAGTGGATAATGCTAATTTATATTCAGCAAAAGCATAGCACAATATTACTTTGACTGCTCTTTTTTGTATTGACTCAAGCTGGTCACTTAGGTAAATAGTGTTATTGACTTGTGGGCCCCATACGGGACAAGCATACTCTAAAATTGGTCGGATGTAAGTGAGATAGGCTATCCTTATTTGTGCCACTGAGAAACCAAATCGACGCATTAGTAGAAGTGTCCGCATCGCACTATCTGGCTTTTTAATAATTGTATCGACATGAAGGCTGAAAGAGCAGTCGATTCTAAACTTAACACCAAGCACTACTGCCGAAGATTCACTAGGATAAGGAGGAGGAGGGCACATTTGCCTTTTTAATAATTGTATCGACATGAAGGCTGAAAGAGCAGTCGATGCTAAACTTAACACCAAGCACTACTGCCGAAGATTCACTAGGATAAGGAGGAGAAGGGCACATTTGCCTTTTTAATAATTGTATCGACATGAAGGCTGAAAGAGCAGTCGATGCTAAACTTAACACCAAGCACTACTGCCGAAGATTCACTAGGATAAGGAGGAGGAGGGCACATTTGCCTTTTTAATAATTGTATCGACATGAAGGCTGAAAGAGCAGTCGATGCTAAACTTAGCACCAAGCACTACTGCCGAAGATTCACTAGGATAAGGAGGAGGAGGACACACAAAGTCTCTCTTCAGGGAATTAAAGCGAAGGATTTTATTCTTTCCTTTGTTGATTTGGAGGCTGTTCGCAGTACATTCATCTTTAAAGTTGTTAATTATTTCGTTACAGAATTGGGGAACAGCCTCAAACTTCTCAACAGTGTACTTCAGTAGGACTGACAAGCCGTCTACGTACTAAAATCTTTCTTCATAGCCAGAAAGGATGAAATTTATCACTGCCAAAAACAATAGACTAGCGAGCTTAGTACCTTGTGGGGCTCCGCATGTAAGCTCGACCCATTCAGAGTTGGTATCTCCTGGGAAAAGACTGTAAACGCACTGATAGCGGACTTGTAAAAAATTGATCACTAAAAGGAGAATCTGTTTGTGCGCACCCATGGTGCGTAGATTCGTGATAGCAACGGATTGGCGAATAAGATCAAAAGCCTTTCGGTAGTCTACGAGGAGAAGGTCGACTATCGCACTTCCTCGATCGAGCCATTCGACAATGAGATGACTATATAAACTAATTATAACTCGCTATGCTAAATTAACTAATTATAAATGTAACCGGACTGTACTTCTATGAATTCTTTTATTTTCAGTGATGGCGAAAGCGACGATGACGACGGAGATTTGTCCTCCAAAGACGGAAGCCAGACAGATGAACGTGAAGTTGATATCGGGAAAGTAATTTGCGTTGAAATTGGTGAACGAAAAAGGTCTAAAGAAAACTGGTTTCCTGGCCTCGTTGTCGCACCAACAGCGCAAGATCAGGTTTCAATTCGTATTAAGGAAGAATATTTAGTTCGATCATTTAAAGATGGACGATAGTAAGTTTTCCCTTCCTTGCTATTTTTTTTAGTTGTTTTTGTTGTTGTTCTTTTATTTGTCTTTTTTACTTGTTTTTTAGTCGTTTTTTTTTTTAGTTTTTTAAGTTGTTTTTTTAGTTCGTTTTTTTTGGTAG